>NW_015161432.1:412226-427880 GCF_001447785.1 Gekko japonicus
TCCTGCTGAGCCAGCTACTTGATTAGCTCCTGCTGTCTGAGCTAACGCGGTGAGAGAGTTAATGGTGTGTGTTCTGCAAAACTCTGCATTTATTAGAAACTGAATTAATCCTGACATTGCTCAGAAGTCAGTTGGTGAATTAAGCATTAGTGTGCACCTGGCAGACTGTGATTCAGATCAGCTTCCCATATGGCTCACAAGTCAGTGACAGAAGTGTACCTAGCTGTCTACTCCTTTCCTGTATACGTGTACCCCACATTTTATTCTCATATCAGCCATTTGAGATAGATCAGGATCAGACATAAGAGTACTATCCAAAGAAGAGTTATATCTGTCTAAGACCATGATAACTTGTTAGCAGCAGCTGATTACCATCAGGGCTCAGTTTGTTTAATCTTTTCCCTAGAGGTATTTAAGCCTGGACAAGGCCAGAAGTGTGAGCCCTTGGCTAGGAACTCTTGGTCTGGGGCAAGGGATGCACTGTATTCTTGGTACTTGGGGGGGGGCAACAGTGGGAGGGCTTCTAGTGTCCTGGCCCCACTGGTGGACCTCCTGATGGCACCTGGTATTTTTGGTCACGGTGTGACAGAGTGTTGGACTGGATGGGCCATTGGCGTGATCCAACATTGGCTTCTCTTATGTTCTTAAGGAACAAGAGACAAATGGCTTGCAGCAACCTGGGGCCTGTATTAGACAGCCCAGGGAATCTGGATCCTCCTAGGATGTACTTGCTTCATTTTGGTTTGTTTATTTTAATTACATTGTATGAATTGGCCATCTTGTATTTTGAACATTTCTGTAAACCAGTTAATTTTTATCATTGTTGTTATTGTTATTCATTTGATTTATATACTGTTCTCTCCCCAATTGGGGTTCAGAGCGGTTAACAGCCAATCATAATAATATTTTCGTAAATTCTATATATACAGATAAAATTTAAAATAAAAACAGCAATAATTGACTAATCAGATGGCATTGAATATTCCGTTGGATATTCCATGTTTTACTCTAGGGGGAGGAGACAGGGAGGCCAGGTCTGATGGCAAACCATTGCTGTCCTCAACCATAGGCCTGACAGAACATCTCTGTCTTACAGTTCATGCAGAACTGCATTAGGTCTCACAGGGTCTGGATGTCATAAGACAGAGAGTTCCACCAGGCCAATGCCAGGGCTGAGAAGGCCCTGGCTCTGGTTGAGGACAGCTGGATATCCTTTGGGCCAGGAATCTCGAGGAGGTCCGTATCTTCAGAGTGTAATGCCCTTGGGGGGGGTATAAGGAGAGCTCCTTTTATGCCATAATATATTTTATGCTCAAATATATTTTAGTTGTAATAAATATCAACAAATTACACCAATGAAGTTAATGGGTGTGGAAAGGTGTAACTCTGCATAGAACTGCATTGCCAGTGATTCATTTTGGAACCCTCAATGATTTCCATAGAAATGTCAAGACTCAGTCTCCCTGGTCAAAGCCCAGTAATTGACCACTATCAGATTTCACTCCTGGCAATGGGATTATTTACAACGTACCTGATAAATTTAAAATAGGAAGTAAGTTACAGATTACAGTAGGTTACAGGTTAAAGGTTACAGGTATATACCTTGTATACACTATATATCACAGCTAAGTCTTACTTGGTTTTGACCATTAGAGCTGGAAGTTGGTTGGTAAGGAATGCATTGTTCAGTGACCATTTAGGTTGTTTCATTTTTTCTTTCTTTTCAGATTTAATTGAGTTTTTTTTAAGGTAACACGCTGCTACTACAAAAATTCAAAGGTTTTATAAATATTCTATTTGTTTTAATATATTGTACTTTATTGAAACTGTAGATGTTGTTAGTTGCTCTGAGGCAGGATACAAATTGCAAAAATAAGCAAATACATAAATAATGCAAGACCAGAGGGCAGGCAAATGTGGAAAATGAAAAACAACAGCAACATCCAATTATATGAATTTCATTTATGATAACAGGCTTGCCCAAACCATTTAGATCCCTAACCCCATCTGTTGTTACACACACAACACACACACGTGATTGGGAATGTATAAACTCCCACTCTGTAGCAAGCTGGAGGTTCAGCAAACTGAACCAAATGTATCAATAATGCCATTTTGAATATGAATGTTCAGAACAGAAATTGACTTCTGTCTTTCTGTGCTGCAGAAGTACTGCCATGAAATGTCATTGACCTAAAGTGTGGTGCCAAATGCATCCTTTTTGATTTTAGTACTGAATACAGTGTCACAAGTAAGGAGCTGCACATGAGACCTGAACTGCTGAACTTTCCCCAAAAGGCAGCAATTATCTATGCTTCAGAAATAAAACAAAGGAAAAATGCCTAACTTTTGTACTGAAGAAGAGGAGTTTGGATTTATACCCCACCCTTCACTATCCAAAGGAGTCTCAGAGCAGCTTAAAATCCCTTTCCCTTCTCTTCTCCACAACAGACACACTGTGAAGTAGGTGGGTCTCACAGAGCTCTTTCAAGAACTGCCCTTGAGAGAACAGCTCTGAAAGTACTTATGACTGACCCAAGGTCACACCAGCAGCTGCATGTGAAGAAGTGGAAAATCAAACCTGGTCCTTCCAGATTAGAGTCCACGCTCCTAACAACTACACCAAACTGGCTCTCTGGGTTTGAATGGGAACAAGAATAAAATAATACATGAATTGAAAATAAAACATGAGAAAATAAAGCTTGCTATGCAAAGGGATGGAGACAGTCGAGGAAGAAGAACAGTTAATTTGAGCGTCTATATTAGTTTCTGTGGGGGCTGTGGTAGCTCAGAGGTTAAGATGCTGAACTGCACACTGGAAGACTGGTAGTTCGGCAGTTCAAGACCCTAGTGCCACATGACAGAGTGAGCGCCCGTCTCTGGTCCTAGCTCCTGCCAACCATGCAGTTCTAAAGCAAGAAATTGCAAGTAGATAAATACGTACCACTCCAGTGGGAAAGTAACAGCGTACCATGCACCTTGGTGTCTAGTCATGCCAGCCACATGATCACGGAGAAGTATTCAGACAGCGCTGGCTCTTCGGCTTGGAAACAGAGATGACCACCGCTCCTTAGAGTTGGATTCGACTGGTTTTCGAGCAAGTGAAACCTTTACCTTATTAGTTTCTGTGCAATGTGCACTTTTTACTTCTGTTTTTCAGGCTGTTTTCATATCTATACTGTAGCACTGCATGGAGACTTCTATTCTGAAGACAGAATGCAGTGTAAAACAGGATAAATTAATAGATAAATGTACCAGAACATCAACACTGACTGTATCAGAACATATCTGATTTCAACCAACTTAGAACTTACATCCTTCCAAACGAACATTCTGAAAGGGAAGGTTTTCAAAAAGTCCCCAAAATTAACACCAATGAGGTTCAGCACGGGTTTACTATGGCTCCTCTCTCATTAGATTACAGCCATGTTCGGCACTACAAATGAGGGAGGTAAGGTGGTAGCTCATTTGGGGGGGGGGGGCATCCTCTGTCAGCCGACTTCTCCACCCTCCATCCAGGAGATGGAGCACCTTATGCTCCTTCCTATGTCAATCCTTAGACATCTTTTAAAAAGTACCTGAAGTCATGCATGTCCAATAGAACTTCCCAAGCTCTTGCAAGACCCAAGAGTTCAGGAAGACCTATTAGGTATGCTCAGCTCAGCTTGCAGCACTGTGTTTAAAAAGATCTGGAGAATGAGGAAAGCACGGTGGTGCAGTGAGATGAGGTGGGTTGGGTGGCTGAGTCAACAGCCTCAGGTGGCTTGACTTGTTGAGCTAGGAACCAAAAGGCTGAGCTACTAGAAAATAAAATAAAATGCACATAATGCACAGGTTACCATTAAAAACTCAGATCATAATCATAATATACAGCAACAAGGTGAAGTTGCATGTCCAATAACAAAGAATCATAATGATAGTTACACATGTATATTAACCCAAAAGATCCAACTTCTGTGGTCAAAATTGTACTAACACACATGTAAATTTTCAGGTTGTTTCCCCCCCTTTTGTCATTCTCTTGCCTTCTTGAGCTGCCACTAATTACTGACCTGCTGTACTCACTCAAGACATAACTGCTCATTAAAGATGATGTTATAGGTTTCTATTAGCAAGGATGATGTGTGCTTGGTATTATTTGCCTTGAACGATCTTAAGATAAAATACTTTCTGGACTTTCTTTAATATAGGCTATAATCCCATTATCCTTTTTTTTCAAAAAAGTCAGCCTCGTGTCATTCAGGATTATGGAACCATAGCACTGCAACACATGAAAAGTAGATTTGGGTAGTTCATTGGCTGTGGGTAGTGAAATGTGCCTGTGGCAAAGCAGCCACTCATTCACTTGAACACAAGCACAACTGAGCCTATAAATCAATTGAAATCCTCACTGTAACAACTAGTGATGGTGTGAATTGGCTGTCAGTTCCTTGCAATTATTAGTTATGACTAATAAACTCAATGCACCTGGCGAGCATGGTTGGCTGGGGCGTGAGATACCCCGCCAGGGCGGCGATGATCTCCTTGTACGAACACTCGAGGATCGACCAGGGCACGAGGAGGCTTTTGGCGAGGGGGACTATGTTCACTCCACAGGAGCTCAGGAGTAGGGCTCGTCTTTTGCCCGGATCGGTGACCTCATTGTAGACAAAGTAGCATGTCAGTTGGTTGGTCCACGAGTCCCAGAGTTCGGGATGGGCTGGATCAAAGATCTCCAAGTTCCCCCGAGCAGAGGTCATGGCATAGCATTAGCGGGGAGCGGTGTTCCTTGATGCAGTATGTGGTGCGGTGCTGCTTGAGATCGATGCGGGGCGCGTTGGCTGGAACAATGCTCAGTGCTGTGCTGGGATGCGAGCCAGGCCTGGCTCAGCGGTATCCCACCTTCATTGCCACTGAAAAGTACTGGATTCGCGGCATGGAGGACTCGGACAACAACATGCGGTTGCATACATTTATTGTACTTAACACAAGACTAAGGGTAACTCTAACGGCCCAACAGGGCCAACTATATACATATCCACCCAGCACCCCCCATTCCCATTGGAGGGTTTGAATGTCCTGCCAGAGTGGCTGTTGGTTGGGGCTGGGGAAACCAGGATCCAAAGTTTCCTTTGTTCCAGGAGCCAAGCTCCTGCATGTGCCGCGGACCCCTGGTGGCAGTCCACATACATAACAGGGACCATTCATTTAAATGTGTTTTGCAAGATGTGCCACAAGTCACCTCCAGAATGGTGAGTTCACCCTTTTGGGTTTACTCACGGTGTGGCTTGCTAAATGAATTTAAAGAGACTGTCCCTTTAAATGCCAACCCCCCACAAAAAAAATGGAAATCCTATACCAAATCTCAATACCATACCAATATTGGGATTCAGGAATATCAGGTAAAACTTATATTTTTTGTGTTCAGTATACCTAAACCAAAAAAATACCACTTTTGTTTGTGCATATCCCTGGTAACCAAGTAGATGGTTCTCTATGAGGTTTAATCT
This sequence comes from Gekko japonicus, assembly GCF_001447785.1. Lineage (NCBI taxonomy): Eukaryota > Metazoa > Chordata > Lepidosauria > Squamata > Gekkonidae > Gekko > Gekko japonicus. The sequence goes on from NW_015161432.1 coordinate 417,716, forward strand.
AATCTACCTCATAGAGGCTAGTGGAAATGTTAGAATGTCATGGAGGATGTGACATCGTTTTCTACCTGAAGTGTCACTTCCTGGTGACACTCTAGAAATCCCTCCAATCTCACAGAACAGAAATTCCTAGAGAATCACCATCATCTATGACCTTCCCCTCAGTTTTCTCCTGCTCCTCAAATTATCAAAGGCAGTGGACTGAGGATGGGGATGGAGGATCACCTGCTGTCCCCAGGCAAATGGCAAGCATAGTTCCAAGTTCCTCCTTATTTCCTCCCAATCTGCCTTCCTTGCTGACAAAGCTGTGGAAACTTCCATGAACAGCACAGTACCAATGCTCATCCTTCAGAGAGCAGTCATAACAAGGAAGAAAATAGTAGGGATGGGATTATGGTCTTCGACTGCAATAAACTTATCTTATCTTATCTTATCTTATCTTATCTTATCTTATCTTATCTTATCTTGACAAATTGTGGCCAGTCAGTGGTTTGTGAACTAACGTTCATAGCAGGTCAACTGGCAAGAACTTTCCATGAATTTTCAAGCAGTTAGTGGAGGTTTGTGCCAGTTCATGAATGGATACATTTCCAGACAGAGTGTCTCTGCTCAAACAAAAAGTTTACCAAACTTCAACAGGGGGCAGGAATTCTCCAGCCTTGGAAACACTCTTGTCAGTTTCAAACTCATCTGGTCAATTTCAAATGGGGTTTTCCCCTTTACCAGCTTTCCTTTGTGTTCCCTTCCCATTTTCTTGCACAAAACTTGCAAAATCCTTCCCCCGACTTGCTTATTAGTTATTTATTTATTATATTTATACCCCGCCCATCCTGCAAACAGGCTCAGGGCTTGGATTTGTTGTGACTCCGTGACAAATTGAGCTGATCCACATTTCCACAATCCATGCCCATCCTTAGAAAACAGTAGCTTCAGAACTGGTGCTTATGACTTCAAAATGGTCAAGGAACAGCCCGACCAGATATTGAAAATTAATTGAATAACTAAAACAAATAGCAGTCACGATGAATATAATCAATCAAATTATTTTTTTTAAAAGAACTGAAAATGAAAATAAATTGTGCCCATCCTCAGAAAGCATTTTACATGCAAACAAGCCCTTCTTGAATTTACACAATGTTTGTTTGTGCCTAGATTAACTAGACCACAGAGTTATTTGCTTTTTGAAATGTTGCTTCCTGTTCTGAGACTGTCATAATCGTTGTCTGTAAAACAGCCAAAGCCTCCAGATCAATTGATATATAGACACTACATCACTGAAAAGATTTTTGTTTGAGGATGGGAGATGTGGGGATGTAATAGTCAAGGCATGTAGAGATTGTTTTGCACTCAGTTAACCACAGGGCAATTCACAGTTATATTCTTGGCAGAATGACTCATTCTGCCAACATCTATTTTAGAAAAAAAGATAAAAATGACCTGTACTTCATAAAATAGCACTTCTGTTTAAGTGGACAATTCTTTTTTACATTTTTATTTTTAATAGCCAGCTTGCTCTAAGGTATAACTTCATAAAAATACCATATATTATTCTCAGACAGTTTTTTTAAAGTAATGGGAAGGATTTATGTACACTGATGTCGGAATTTGAGCACATCCAACAGGAATTTTAGCAAACCTCTCTTGTGGCTTTACTAGGCATAATGTCAGTTGCTCTAAAAGAAGAAGAATATCAAGATCAGATTCACAGAGTCTGAAAGAAGACAAAGGAACCCAGAGTTTTCATTTGCATTTAATAAGAAGAGAGAATTTTGTTCAAGTTATTCTAATGATTTATACTTGACCAGTGGCCCAAAACACAATTTAGAAACCATAACTAATCTTCTCTTGAAATACGCTGCAACTCCAGTAGGGTGTTGTATATATTTTAGGGAGCATTCTCAGGTTTGGTGCAGACATAATGGATAACCATGATGTGTTTTCTTTATTATTTTATTCATTCAATTTATACCTCGCCCTCCCCGCCAAAGCAGACTCAGGGTGACTTACATAAAATACATATATAAATGCCGTTAAAATCATTCATAAAACACCATAACAAATTAAATATTAGTTATTCTAAAGTGCTGGAACAGTATTCAAGTAAAGTGCAAGAGCAGAGGTTTCACGTTAAACAGTATTACTTAGGTGGTATTTTTTTAAACTGTGGGTAATTTGTGAAACCAGGATTCAGATCACAGACGATCACTTTGATCTTGGTTTGCATTGACATATACTGGTTTCATCACCTTTACTTCCCTACTCCTTCCCAGCAGGGACCAACTGATAACCTGACTTGCATTGCACCAAGGATAGAGTTAGTGAACAAGCCTGGTTTCCCACATTTGTGTGTCACGCAAAATCATAGTTGCTGTAGAGAAGCAACTTAAAATGCTTTGTAAGGGACTGGGGAGTTAGCTCCCACAATAACATCACCAATATGTAGTGATCGGGGTTATTTGAGTCCCAACCCCGCTACTTTCAATAGGCTTATCTATATCAACCAAATTTCAGCCAATAGTAGACATCAATCCAATTTTGTATTCAGAACAGACACAGGGAGATATTGGCAAGGCAACCCAGCATAGCAGATAGTGTGAAGAGTTGGCCTGAATAATATACAAATAACAAATCTAAGTGCCATTGGATAGGGAAAACATTTAGTAGGCATGTTACAAGCAGGAGGGGAGTCAGTTTGGGTGCGAGTGCAGCCTGCAAAGCCACCACCCAGTCCCTCTCCCCACTCTGTAATGACAGTGCATGCTTTCCCTCTATTTTCAATCCCTAAGATTAGGGTTGCCAACCTCCAGGTGGTGTCTGGAGATCTCTCAGTGGCTACCTGTGCACTTTCTCTCTCACACACGCACACACACACAAACACACCCCAATTGTGCCGATAATCTCCTAAAGCACCTGTGACTTGAATGGAATTTTGAGATTTACATGCTAGACTTTTTGATATGAAAGTACTCTTTATAAACATTTAAACATACATTCTGTTTTAATTTTTCAGTTGAACTTTGACTGTGCTCCTGTTTTAGTCTGTTAGTAAGCAGCAGTATCAAAAAAATGGGCGAAGCTTAATGAAAAAGACTCAGGCACATCTAATAGATCTAGAGAGAGAGAGAGAGAGAGAGAGAGAGAGAGAGAGAGAGAGAGAGAGAGAGAATAGGAGAGTTTAGCTGATGATGGGAATGTTGAAAAGTGTGCTTAATCTAAGGAAGTGAAAGGAGCAGGGCTTGCAAAAATGGAAAGAACTGAATTCTTGATGATTTATGCACTTTTGATCCTAGAGGAAGTCTCAAAGCCAGCACAGTTTTAAGGCAGAGACAGCAAAAAAAAATTATGCTGCCATCACCACCATAATTTCTGTTTGCAAGACAGAGGAAGACTGTCACAAACCATGGGGCTAATTATTTTAGTATATCACAACCACCGTGTCTGTTTCCCGGACAGATCCAGTTCATTGCCACCAAGCCTGAGGGTTTCAGGTCCAAAGGCCCTGATCAACTCAGCCAGTGCCAGTCACAGGCTATTTACCACCCAGCAATGACTTCAAACTGTGTACAGTGTGTCGGAAAGGCAGTTATGAAAAGTTGCTGCTTCATGTGTTAAATGTAACTTTTTGCATGCTAACCTAAAATGCCCTAAGTATGGCAGGAACAGAATCTAGATTTATTTATTTTCTCTCTTCCTCCCCCGACATAAGCTTCCAAGGTAGCTTATGTCATATATCTAGAGCAACAAAATCAATATATCAATCAATAAAAATCCTAAATCATATTTTTGATGACTAGAAAAGACATTAAATGTGAATTGTTTGAACAGCTAGGCAACTGACAAATAACTGTGGAGAGGGACTTCTATCACAAAAGTGCCACTACATCTTGTCTCTTGAAGTGGTTTACGTAGAACAGAGCCCTGGGAGAAGATTTTAATTGATGTGATCCTTTAAGTTCCCATGTCTCAAACTGTTTAGGACTTTAAATGTGATCACCGGCAGGGAAGAGTCAATGAAGAGTCAGAAGTGAAGACTGGAGAGATATGCTACTAGCTCCTATTGGAAAAAGGTAGAAGCCATCAATAATCTTGTCCCAGCCAGGGCTGCCGGAGGTTGGGGAGCTGTCCAGTCCCCGGGAACCTGACCCCGACTGCCCCGCCAGAACAGGGGCGCCAAGAGGTGCCAACGACGATCCCTGTCCCCCATGCCAGCTTACTGAGGAGAGGAAGCCCGGCGAGGGAGCAACTACTCGTCCGACCAACAACGAGGCAGCTGAGCCGCAGTCGCGCCAGAGCAAACCCCCAGGACGCGTGGCATGGTTGCTGGCAAGAGGACCCCGGAGGCGCAAGCGAAGGAGCGAGAGGTGACACATGGGAGCGGGGGCGGCCTGTCAGCATCGACACCACGACCCATTACCCGCCAAAACCACCGACGGCGGATCAACCAACTTCCGGGGAACGCCCTGTCGGCGTCCCTCGTTATAAAGAGGGGCAGGGCATTGATCAAGGAGGTGGGGGTGGTCCCAGGTGTAGGGGTTGGAAATAAAAGGCGGGGTGAGAGCAAGGACCGGGGAGGAAGAGGCACACCGGCGATGACTGGAAGGGAGAGAGAGACACCGGGGGTGCTGTTAACCCCGTCCCCTACCAATCTCAGGTCCATCGCTCTCTGTCCTTTGGTGACCATTCCTCCCGCCCCTGGGACCGTCTGTGCTACAAAAACCCTCACGCTGCACCGTGCAACATGGCCACCGGGGGTGCCAACCCACGGCCGGAGCGGGAACCTAACAGGAGCAAGGGGGACAAAATCCAGGTTCACTGAATTCCCAGCTTTCTTTATTTGTTTTTAAAGTAAGTCTGTGGCCTAGGGGTCCCCAACCTTTTTTGAGCCTGTGGTCACCTTTTGAATTCTGACACACGGTGGGTACTACCACAAAATAGCTGCCACAGGAGACAGAGCCTCTCTCTCTCTCTCTCTCTCTCTCTCTCTCTCTCTCTCTCTCACACACACACACACACACACACACACACACACACACACATGAAGCCTGAGTGCAAAGGAGAAAAGGGGTGATTTTTAAAAAATATATATGCTGGGAAAGAGGAGTGAAAGAATAAAAACACTGCTGTGGTGGCAGCTTCCATTGAAATCTTGTTTTAACCTGTGCAGCCAATCAAATTTCTAGTGGCTAATCAGAAACCTTGCTAGAAAGAGTTCCACTTGGCCCCACCCACTTTCAAAAAACAGTTAGTGAGCACCAGGAAAGGTGTTGATGCAGGCCCATAGCCAGGATTTTTTAAGTCAGGGAGCATTTAAATTTCTTAGGGGGCACTGGCTAATTGAATTAAAGGTAATTTAATTCAGTTTCTGGGGGAAATAGAGAGGTGCTGTCTGGCTCCACAAGGCCACTGTAGCTGGCCCTTCATGCCAGACAGCTGCGCAGTAATACTCGGATCCTCCCCCACATCTGCCACCACTCAGGGGCCCTTGGCTGGATGGGAAGTCATGGGGCCTTGACAGTAAATCAGGGGGCCTAGCCCCGAGATGCCCCTGTGTTGATGCCATACTGCCCATAGGTGCCACACTGGGGACTCCTGCTCTAGTCCTTTCCATTGCAGAGATATGTCCTTCCCCCAATATCCTTATAATGGAACGGGCTAGAGAATTACTTTTTTTTTTAATGAAAGCTGGGCATTCAGAGAACTTGGTAAACACTCTATTAATATAACGATATTCTAGAGGCAATTAAAACAAATGAAGCCTTCTGTGGTGGGTGGGTGGCCATTGCAGAGACAATCTCAGGGAAAATGAAATTACCCCAGGTACCAGTATTTGCCCCATTTGGGTAAGTTATGAGTACATAGATCTGTACCTTTAAATTTCCACCACAGTGCAAATAAAGACACTCTGGGATCATTTGGAGGTGTGGCAAACAGTAGAAGAAGGTCTTAAAATACCCCTCTCATTGTGTCACAGTCCTAATCAGAACTGGACCCATGCTTGCTTTATAACTGCAGCTTTTAAAAAGTTGGGAATTGTGATCACAGAATTTCTGGCAACTGGGCTTATCTGTAGATGTTGCACAGTAGAGGGGTGAGATGAAGCACCATGGAACACAAATGACAGGAGTTTGCACAGTGGCATCCTAGCACTACTTTATGAGACCAGTTGTCTGGATAGGACCAGGAGCACTGGAAGTCAGTGCCCTGATTCTTATTTCACCCAGTTGTGTCAGGATTATGCAATCTTCCATGGTTCCAATGATCACTCAGCATTCTAGGAGAATCAAGAGGGTGAAACTCTCTCTGTCTTTCTTCCAGGTTGTTTGTTAGGTGTTCAAAGAAGTTTCACCCCCCTCCAAAAAACCCCCAAAACCACACCAGGTAAATGGTACTAGTTAGTTGATCACTTTGCCACAGGAGGGGAAATTTGCTACTGATAGTTTAAACCATTTGGTTGCAAGGAAGGCTTTTGCAGCAGCGTCACTGTTATGTTCCTTTACTGCATCAACAACACAACACAATTGCTATGCTAATGTAAAATGCCAGCATATCTTTGCATTGTTTTGGCATCAGGAGGCTGACTAGCAGTTCTATCCTTATCTAGCAGAACTAATTTAAAGATAGGATCGCACTATTAGTTGTTCTTTTTGTACCATTTGCAACCATAACTGTACACAGTGTCCCAAACTTGGGTTATACAATCCTGGCATTATGATCCTGGCAGTATTATTGTCTATTAATAAATCTACCTGAAACTTTCAGGACTGAGTTTGCCTTTCAAGCTCACAATAAACTTAAAACCAGAGGAAATCTAACATTGTAAGGGTGTGTGTGTGGGGATTAAAAGAGAGATGAGAAAAAAGTCCAGTTCTCTGAGGTAAGAAATGGCTAAGTACTGGAATTTAGCAGCGGGTACTCAAACTGACTATCTGCACTGATGGCCACAGAATATATTGCCACTATTGATTACCAGCCAATATAACTGAATGACTCAATTGAAGAGGATAGAATGTGTGTCCATAAGGAAATGGCCCTCAAATGAGCAGGATCTCAGGAAGTAGCAGTGAGATATTATCACTGTTTTCAAAAAGTACAGCAGTCTAGTGCATGAACCAAAAGGTGATGGGAGATCTGTTGACATGTCTAGAAAGCCATACTTTTTATTTGACCTCATTTGATGAAACAGCTTCCAGTGAAATAGTTTTATTGGTTCATAGCCAAGCCTCTTGTGCTGATCATCTTGAGTGAGGGAAGACTATTATTCTTTGGTCTAAAGTCAGGTTGGCAGTATAAATTCCCATAAAATGGCAAGCGACTTCTCTAGGAAAATGCAGAATGTTTCAAAAGCATCATAAGAAAATTTTATAACAACATAAGAAGAGGCCTGGTGGATCAGTTAGCAGTCTCCCTTGGTGCAGCAATGTTTTTCACAATGGCCAAACAAATGCCCTAGAAGGTTCACAGGCAAGGGCACAGATGCCAAAGCTTCATGCCAGTTCTTGCCCCACAGCAACTGGCAGTCAACGGTTCCATTGAGCCATTATAGTGAATTATAGTGAATTTCCCTAATCCTCTTTAAATCAGCTATTCTAGTGGTGGTTTTCACATTCCATAACAGTTAATTTCACAAGGCACATATGTTGTATGATTTTTCTCATGCATCGTCAATTCATTGGCATCCACATTAAGTTGCCCTTGTCTGCATTTACCCAGTTTTTCATTTCAGATGGGGTGTCCAGAGCGATACATAGGCACTCTAAATTTAGCCAAAACAATAGATCTATCCAAGGGCAACATCAATTGTTCATCCCCCAGAACCATCCATAAGACAAAGTCAAACTCTGCAAGTTAATGTGATCTTCCTTGAAAGCTCTAATGAAAAGACATTTAACCTTTTAAATGAAGCAAAACTGAAAGTGCTGAAGGCTGGCAAATAGCAGGTCCAGGTGGTTGTCCTGAAAGAAATTCAAGTGAACTGTGCTTAGGAGGAGATTATCCAGATGACTGAGATGGGCAGCACATGTTGGACATCTTGGCATATATTCGCACATGCTATCTCTGCACACTCCTATGCTTGCTTGCTTTCAGAATATTATTTGAAGAAAAAGCAAAACTTCATGCCTAATTCTCCTTGGTCGATTTAGTCAGGAAGACAAGGAGTACACATATATCCACTACTGATCAGCTGATATTAACAGGAACCACAGATTGGACCCTATCACATTCCCAATAATGATCAGCTGATATTAACAGGAACCACAGAAAGGAACAATCCTGGGTAGCCCAGGTAAGCTAAGAAGGGCTGACCCGATATTGCTATCGTATATATGTGGACTAGGACATAGAGTGTGGATCAAACATCCACAGAATGGAGCCAGAGACAGGCTGGGAACATACCTCTACAAATCTGAGGGAAGCCCCAGGCTGCAGAAAAATCTGGGTGTTTTTTTAAAAAAACAACAACTGAGAGACTGAAACTCCCCCAAACAACAGGTCCAGCAGCAGTAGTGGTGACCGCAGGAAAACACTGCTGGGCCCCGCCACCAAGCAATAGCCACCATGTAGGGTTCCCAACCCTTGGCCAACCCCAGGACCTTCAAAGAGGTAGAGACCCGAGATGGTGGCGTAATGCAATGTCATGATGCCACTTCTGGTTGACTACCCAGTAGTGATATCAAGGCGTCACATGACTAGCATTGCCAGGCTCAGGTAGGAGGGCTAGTCAGGAAGGCATGGGGACATGGGAGCGGTGTGATGTTGCTGACGTTGCTGCATCACAAGTTTCTAGCCCTTAAGGTTGCCCTGAGAGCCTTTTAGGAAAGACCAAATCAAAGTATAATAAATACTTATGAGCAGGGGTCATTTCCTGCAGGAGCACACAGGAGCAGAGCTCTGGCAGTAAGGAGCTCAGGGGGTGGGCACATGCAACAAGCCCCACCCCCTGCTCCCAGCAGCCCTCAGTCGGGCCACGAGGATCAAGAAGTAGCCAGGTAAGTTGCAGAGCCCCCCCCCCCAGCCCGTCTTCAGGTACAAGCTCTCCCTCCTCTGTGAGGGCAGATCTGCGAGTCCCCCCCCCCCATAGCTAGCAATCCAAAACAGTACAGTGGCACCTTTAAGACCAAGTTTTATTCAGGTACAAGCTCTCTCTCCTCTGTGAGGACAGATCTGTACGTCCATCTCCCCCAATAGCTAGCAATCCAAAACAGTCCAGTGGAGCCTGAGTGGTGGGTGTTGCCTTCTGATATCAGGGGGTGTGACATATGCAAATAAGTTATGCTAATAAGTTATGCTAATGAGCTCCTGCACCTCTTTTTCTATGAAATGACCCCTGCTGGCAATTTTTTGTATGGGAGACCTCCAAAGAATACCAGGATCAGGAGGCAGAGGCAGGCTATCAAATCACCTCTCTGAATGTCCTCCATGCCCCAGTAGGAGTCACCAGAGGTCACTATGAATTCTGGGCATGGGCACACATACATTGATCTTGTGTGCATATACCTCAAAATGCAAAAATATCCCCCCACCCCCAAGAATGAACCATATCTACCTTTCTGGAATAACAACAGTAGATAGATTTCTTTATTTAGAATTATGATTTATTTAGAATTATTATTGCAATGACCTCTCCAAATTCAAATTACTGTGAAGATAACCATAAATAATATGCAAGAGACTAATAAGTCTGTCACAAAGGAACAGCTGGAGAACCACAGAGCAGTATGGAAACTGATGAAGAGGCCAAGATTAACAAAGAAGGATCAGTCTGGAATGTGTAATTATGTGGTTTGGAATATGACTTTGTCCTTCTCATAATTCTCACCTCTGATGTGAAACAAGCTTTAGTTCCCTCTCAAAACTTATTTTATGGCTTGAATCAAAATCTCAACTGGTGAACCTCAGTCCTTGTTACACCTGGCACTTTGGATGCCACAATTGCAATGTCTCACAGCATCTCTCTGAGCTCTTAACACCATCAGTTCAGACTGAAGGCAATGAAGGGGCACTGGGGCAAGATTTAGGGGCTCACAGAAAAAGGGTGATCACAGGAGAGGTGAAAGTGGCGACTGGACCCTATCACATTCCCAATAGACCTTAAATCCAGGTTCAACCCTGTCCCCGAATTTATATTCTGCACTACACTTGAGTTCACCCCTGTAATTATCCGGGGGGG
>NW_015161432.1:428139-448989 GCF_001447785.1 Gekko japonicus
TTGAGTCCAGTGGCACTTTTAAGACCAGCAAAGGTTTATTCAAGGTATGAGCTTTTGTGTGCATGCACGAAAAAATATCTGAAGAAGTGTGCATGCACACGAAAGCTTGTACCTTGAATAAACCTCTGCTGGTCTTAAAGGTGCCACTGGACTCAAACTTTTCTGAAAATGAGCTTCCTCCACATTTATCCAGCTTTCCATGGGGAAGAATATGACCTGAAGGGGTTTTTTTGTGAACTAAGCCTAGTGCTTCACATGAGATGGATACAAAGATTTCTCAGTCTGTAAAAAAGAGGCCCCAAATTGTTGAGCCTGTAGAAACATTTGGAATTTTGAGAAAGGGCAGAGGGTATCATCACAGGATGGCTGCCCTGGAGGACAGGGACAACCTTTTGCTTCACAAAAGAGATGCTACTTAGTTTCAGTTTTCAAAGAAAGAGGAAAATTTGCTTAAATGTCTATCAGGAGAGGCTGCTCATCCTGGTGTTGCCTGCCTCCTGGTGGGGCCTGGAATTACAGCTAATCTCTGAACTAGAGGTAAGTTGTCCTGGAGAAAATGGCTGATTTGGACTAAAAACTGAGACCTCTCCCCTCCCCAAACTACCCTCCCCAGGCTCCCCCCTCCCAAATCTCCAGGAATTTCCCAGCCTGGAGATCTCAACCCTACCCAGCCCAGAGTTTCATGAATGGCTGCCAGTTTTGCCCCCCAGGTGTCACAACCAATCCCTGATTCCCTGGAGATCCTAGAATATATAAATAAATTCTTAGAGGTTCCAGCCAATGAAAGGCTGTGGATCTTCTTTGGCGGGTATGCTGTGGGAGGAGGTTAGGAGGAATTCAGTCAAGTTTAGGGTTGGGGCCTGGATATCTCCCACTTTTACAATTGATCTCCAGCTGATAGAGATCTGCTCCCTTGGAGAAAATGGCTGCTTTGAAAGGTGGGCTCTATGGCATTGTACCATGCTGAGGCCCCTCCCCTCCCCAAACCCCGCCCTCTCCCAGATCCACCCCCAACGTCTTTAGGCATTTTCCAACCCAGACCTGGCAACCCTAGTCGACTTGTTTACAGAACAGTAGGGATCAGACAGAGTAGGATTAGGCAGGTTACTCTGTTTTAGGGAGTCAGCAGGTTAGGAATGGGTGAGAGGATCAAAGGAGAGTCCTGAGATACCAGCTGTCTTCAGGGTCTGAGTCAAGGGGTGACCAGACTGGGGAAGTGTAGGGACTAAATAGAAAAGGTCCTCATTCCCAGGATCCCTGTCCACATAGTGAAGGCAGTAGAGAAATGTTCAGAGATCCTAATGTTTAGTGATCTTTCCCAGATAAAATGACTTCATCTCTCTCACCTGGAGAAACAGCTTCTCAGTTCTGTAACCCTGGGCATGTGCATGACATTGTAGCAATCCTTATGAGAACTGTAGCCCAGCTTAATTGTGGAAACTATTAAACTCTTACAATGTATTTGTCGACCATAATAAACTGCTTAACCTTCTACAGGAAAGAGATAGATCCAGGTAGTCAGCCATGTTAGTCTGAAGCAGTAAAACAAATTTAGAGTCCAGTGGCACCTTTTAGACCAACAAAAGTTTATTCAAGGTATGAGCTTTTGTGTGCAAGGCACGCTTATTCAAATACATTGGTAGATGAGGTTCTAAACTTATAGACAGGGATTTAACACTATTTCTCTTTTCCTGCAACTTCCAGTTTCGGCTATTCTCCTTTACTATTTACAAACAATAAGTATACTACCTCATTCCTTCCATTACACACCGGACAGAGTTATATTAAGCCTTCTTAGCAGATGAATGTCTAAAGGTGTTTTTTCAAATTTTGGGAAGTAACAGGATCTTAATGATCTTATCTCAGGCTTAGAGGCCTCGTGGAGCACACGACAGTATATTTTGAGCTGGATGTAATGTTGTCGACATCCATTCAATGTTATAATATCCTATTCTGAAAAAAAAATACACAAAGTACAGTCCTTCTTGTTGAGAATACATATGTGAGGACTGAATGAGCTCACATATGTAATGGCATAAAAATCCAACATCCCTCAGCTAGCTTCCCTCCTTACTACTGCCCTCACTGCTCATGCTTTTTTGCCCATGCAGATCCCATTATCCCAAGCACAGGCTGTTGGGATGGTTATAGGGGACCTTCTCCTTCCTTTTCCCCCAGCAGAAATGTTGGTTGGATCCAACTTTATAGCTAGATCATTTACATTATGATTCAGAAAAATTACACCAAAGAAAAATTCCCTGGGGGTGGTGGTTCTGTAACCCATTTGGTTTGACAGTTATATATTGCACATTTTTAAAAAATAAATGATTGTAGTTTGTTAAAGTAGATGATGATGATTACTAAAATTTGATTTCTGCAACCTCACTCTTATTTCCCTTTTTCAGATAGGAAAGTAGTAGAGTTGTCGCTGATGTAACTGAACTGATGGCCTGATCTACAACCCACTGGCTCTCATGACTTTTTAACCCTCTGACAAGGAAAAGGAAGAACTTCGGATGCAAAGGGCGCCTGACATACGGCTTTAAAAGGAAATAGGATTTACTGACTTTTGAGCTCTAGCTATAAAATCATCTCTCCAAGATTAAAAATGTCATTAGATCTCCCCCTTCTCCATGTGCTATATTTTTATATCAATCATCAGAAAATGTAAGTGGTTGTAATGTGCTGATGTATTAAGTTATTAAAGATGGTGCTGTAGGTATAATTTTTTTGTGAACAAAAATTTGTGAACTTAACTGCCTTGGTTATGACTATGCTGCTGCTGAGGAGCTTTCCCAGTCCTGGCATTAGTATTTGCTTCTCCCTGGTGTTCCATTGATTTAATTGGAATATTGATTTAGAATGTCAGAACAGAGAAAATGAGGAAATATGTCCTTACAGGGAGATCTATTAGCTTCAGAATAGCTTCCCAAGTGTGGCTTGCATTCTTTAATAGCCTTTCTTAATAGCTAGGGAACCAACATTATGATGCTGGTTGGTATTCTGTTTCTGATACTTTCCAGGCACTTCAATCAGTTGAAATGGCTGAAACATGCGAAAATGGCTCACACAAAAGAGCAGAAACTCACATGACATGTTTTTGGCTTGTCAGGAGGTATTATTTTCAATTGTGTTGATTCTTCCAGCTGTAACACAATTGGCTCCAATGGGATATGTGGATGACAAAAGACAGCAGAAGCCAAAGAGGGATTTTTAAAGAGGGTTTTTCCCCCTTGCAATGCTTAACAGAGGGATTTGATGTGAAGACATATTTAGGCATTTGGTGATGAAGAAGTCACACTGTTGCCAACTGCATGAATCCTCTTTCTCAAATCAGCCTCATTAGTTTTGCAATGAGCTGTTAAAGTGGCAGTGTGGTTGCAACCCACCATGCAGGAAGGTAATTGGCTGGCAAATCTATATGTTGGCTACTCTAATCTTTTGAATTCTAGATTTTGAACCCCTGTAGGCACAACAGCCTTCATAAACTACACTCCTAATTAATTAGGATTGAAGTTTGATTGGACCAGCAATGAACAGGGAGATAATGACATTTCAGCAGGGGATGAGTAGTTTCAGTTCTTCTCTTCCACTACCAGTTCCCTACCAGCCACTTAAGGAAACATGAGGAGTTCTGATTGTTTTCAATCAATGACATTTCCAAAGCAGGAAGTCTGGTGGATTGTACTAAGAATGATGTAAGTATTCCAGAAGGGAGATGGGCACTATATACTACTCTTCAAGCGACTGTGGCCACATATGGGGTTGATTTATGAATGCCAATTTACATGTTATCCTGAACATCCTTGAAGATGTCCTGTTTCCATGCCCAAAATGTCAGCATGAGCACAGTACATGATTTTATACTATCATTTAACTTGAGGAGGTCTGAGTGAGAGCTGCAGATGGAGAAATACAGATGGACAAAGTTCACCGGGGTGAAAGTTCAGAAAGGTTCAGATGTCTAAATTATGGATGGGAAAGAACCACAAAAATATGGTTCAGTTCATGGTTTGTGGGTGAACCATGAACAGAACTGTGAACCCCATGAACTCAATCAGCTCACATACGAACCGGGTTTGTGAGGTTTGTACCTGAAGCAACTGAGCTATGGGGGCAGCCTGCTCCTGCAGCTCAGTTGTTTCAGGCTCTAAACAGCTGAGCCATGAGAGCTGCAGCTCAACTATTTCTGATCTAAACAAATGAGCTGCTGGAGTAGGGATGGGCACAAACCGAACTAGGAAGCAATATTCATCACTAATCTTGCCCTGTTTGTGGTTCAAGAACTAAAGTTTGTGATGGGTCTACTGTCTCAAAATTCCATGAACTTTTAAAGCAGTTCATGGTAGTTTGTGGTGGTCTGTGGATAGAGCAGAAAGCAGAAGTTTAAAGGTCCCTTTAAACTCCTGCTTTCTGTTCCCCACAAAAGCTGCAAAAACAGCTGAGCGGTGGGAAGTGCCTCCCTGCCATTCAGCTGTTTTTTGGGCTTGTTTGAAAGGAACTGCACAAGAAAGCCCCAAACAGCAGAGTGGCAGGAAGCCCCTCACCAACTGTTCCCCACAAATTAAGCTGTCTTCTGCAGTCCCTTTAAAGGGAGTGCACAAGAATGCTGAAACAGCTGAGCAGGGAGCACTTCCCCACCAGTCAGCTGATTCTGAGGCTTTCTTGTGCAGTCCCTTTAAAGGGACTATACAAGGAAGTTGAAACAGTGGAGAGACTGGGAGCTGCTGTTTTTCAGGCTTTCTACAAACCCCATTTAAAGGGACTCCTGTCCCTTTAAACAAAGTCTGTGAGGCCACAATCCACAAATCGGTTTGGTTCGTGAATTAACCCTCCAGCTCAGTTTGTGGTTCAAGATAAAAGTAGAGACCTCCCAGCTTATATAAACAGTATCAAATCATAGAAAAAAGCCAGGGAAATGCTATAGCTCATAGAGTATGCAATATTTATAGCGTGTAATTTTATAAGAAAACAATATCTCTGAAAGAAGTAAATACAACATTTAAGTGCAAAAATACAAAGAGGTAGCCTATGTTTTAACGAAGGCTCCGGATTCTTCTCTTTGTTTTGTGAATTCCACTTCCTCAGAAGTAAATATTCTTACTACAAAGTAGAATGTAACATAATTTATGTAAATATTAATATATAATAATTGTTATATGAATTTGAATTAGACCCTAAAAATTCTTTATAATAAAATATTCTATACCACAGTTTGTTATTATTTCTTTCTCTGATGTTGAAATAGCAATATACAGATCTGTAACAATATGATAACATTACTATACATATCTATCTTCAATACATCATTTTACATTAAACCACTTCACCAGTACCATAACATTAATATACATATATATCTTCAATACGAGTTGATTTATTCAAACTGAGATGTAATCTTAAATTAAGAGACTTTTTTGGTGCTAATGAAATTAGAGAAAATAATCCATTTAAGCCTAGGTCACAATTTATACCTTATTGTTATGATCCAGCTATTAAAGTATTTGAAAAATTGGTATTAAAAGATATATAAAACTTAGAGAGATCTGTTAAAAAAATTATATATTATTTGACTGCACAGGAGCACAAATCCTTACTCAATTTGTCCAAGGACCCTAATATCATCATTAAGGAAGCTGACAAGGGGGCAGGTACTGTTATTATGGATAAAAAGTTTATTTATCTATAGTGAATGGATTATTACAAGATACTGTTTCCTATATGCCTTTACCTAGTGATCCTACACCTAGAGTATTACAGATTATACAAACAGTAGTAAATGAGCCTGTAGCTTTGGATTGTATAGATATTAACACTGCTGAAGTTCTTATTAATAAAACATCTAGAGTACCAGTATTGTATGTATTGCCTAAGATCCATAAAGTCACCATGCCACCTCCAGGATGCCCGATAGTGTCTTGATCTGATTCTGTCTTAGAGCCCATCTCAAAATTTTTGGATTCTTTTCTTCAACCGTTTATTTCAGATATACCATCATACTTGAGAGACACAAAAGATTTTATTAGGAAAATAGAGGGTATGACAGTCCCAAATGATGCTATTTTAGCCACTTTGGATATTACATCTTTGTATACTAATATTACCCATAACGAAGCCCGTGAGGTTATTCTTTCCACCTTAGAACAGAGAATTAATCTTGATCAACACACTTTTTGATGGACCTTAGATATTATTTTTGAAAGAAGTTTTTTTTAGGTTCCAACAGGATTTTTTCCTCCAAATTGAGTAGCAATGGAAAGCGCAATCGCACCCAGTGTGGCAAATTTATATATGGCAAAATTCAAAGAGGACTGAATTAACAAACCCCATTAACAATCCTTTTTTCAGAAATATTTTTTTCTTTAAGAGATTTTTGGATGATGTATTTTTTTATTTTTTTTAGGAAAAACAGAGTTTGTTAATTTCACCTTATAGCTTAATCAACTCCATGCCACCATAAAATTTACTTCACAAGTTGACTCTAAGGAAATTAACTATTTGGATACTATTGTTTATTTTACTACAACTAGAACATTAGCAGTAAAACCATATTCCAAACCTACTGATAGGAACTCATATTTACACTTTAATTCACATCATGCAAGGCATTTTAGGCATAATTTACCACTAGGGCAGTATCTTGATATTAAAAGAAACTATACCTCTGTAGATCATTATGCAGGTGAAAAAACAAAATTAGATGGTCAATTTTTAAATTGGGGTTATCGAAGCAATGTAATTAGACAGGCTGCAGCCAAAGCGGCTTTAAGAACTCGGGGGAGTCTATTGCAGGATTGACCATTCAAACACAACACTGAGCATTTGACATGGGCTTTAGAGTACACTCGCTATACGGAACAAATTTAAAAAATCATAATGCTGCATTGGAATGTTGTGAGCAATATACCAGGGTGTGCTAATACACCACGTATAGGATATAGGAAAACTAAAAGTGTAAGAGATTATCTTGTTAGAATGGATGTTTCCCCATGTAGCTATCCAACTTCAGCAACACCTGGAAACTATCGTTGCAGCAGGTGTTCTGTGTGTTCGTTGGTTTGGGAAACCGATAGATTAGACTTTCCAGAATTCAAGGTATACATACAATTAAAACAATTCACTACTTGTGCAACAAAAAGAGTAGTGTATCTTTATCAAGATATATGTTGTGGGGGTAGTTAGGGGTTGTTTGTATGTGTGTTTGTATGTCTGTAGTATATAATAGAAAAAATAATAAAAGTGTACCCTTGGGTACTTATAAAAAAAAAGAGTAGTGTATCTTATAAAATGTTCATGTTCTAGATATTATATAGGGATCTCAACAAGAGCAATCAGGACACGAATTATAGAACATAGGTCTCGCATCTGCCAACAGAATGTGGATTCCCCCCTTATTTCTCATTTTCTTGAGCATCAGCATGATTGTAACAGCTTTGTCTTTGTTGTTTTGGAGGTCTTTGATAATGATCCTTTTAACATATTGGATAATAAAAAATTGCTACTGAGACGTGAGGCATATTGGATACATCGGTTGCAAACTATCAGTCCCCATGGTTTAAATAACGAAATAGATCTTTCATATTTTTTATAATTAGTAGGTAATCTTATGCCTTAAGGCATTCTAGCGTGGATAAGCAGTTGCTGTGTTTGACTAATGCCTGAGGAGAGCAATTTGATGATTATTTGAAACTGTACAAGATTTTTGGAGAGGGTATAATTGCTGCATAATTGTTGTTGAAGATGCTTATTGTTAAATAATGTATTGAAGATATATATGTATATTAATGTTATCGTACTGGTGAAGTGGTTTAATGTAAAATGATATATTGAAGATAGATATGTACACTAATGTTATCATATTGTTACAGATCTGTATATTGCTATTTCAACATCATTCAGAGAAAGAAATAACAACAAACTGTGGTATAGAATATTTTATTATAAAGAATTTTTAGGGTCCAATTCATATAACAATTATTAGATATATTAATATTTACATAAATTATGTTACATTCTATTTGTAGCAAGAATATTTACTTCTGAGGAAGTGGAATTCACAAAACGAAGAGAAGAATCTGGAGCCTTCGTTAAAACAGGCTGCCTCTTTGTATTTTTGCACTTAAATGTTGTTGTATTTACTTCTTTAAGAGATATTGTTTTCTTATATAATTGCACGCTATAAATTTTG
Organism: Gekko japonicus; assembly: GCF_001447785.1. Lineage (NCBI taxonomy): Eukaryota > Metazoa > Chordata > Lepidosauria > Squamata > Gekkonidae > Gekko > Gekko japonicus. The sequence continues at coordinate 436,328 of NW_015161432.1, forward strand.
CATACTCTATGAGTTATAGCATTTCCCTGGCTTTTTTCTATGATTTGATTCCATTTGTGGTTCAGCCATTTTTCTGGTTCATGCCCATTCCTATTCAGCTGTTTAAAAAGGCTTTCTTGGGCAGCCAGCCCCTGGGGCAAACTGCTCCCATGGCTCAACTGTTTAAAGGGGCTTTCTTGGACAGCTAGCCCCCTGCAGCTCAGCTGTTTTTGATCTTTTGGTGGCAGGGATGTTTTGCTGGATTTTGCAGGGAGAAGAAAATAGGAACTTTGCTCCCCATGAACCCATGAACCTTTATGAACTGCCTTAAAAAATTGTGGAGATTAGTGGCCAGGCTGCAGTTCACATACTGCGGAATTCTAGTTCAGTTTGCAAACCATGAACTGGGCAAAATGCATTATGAACAAAGGTTCGTGAGCTGGTTCATGGCCATCCCTAGTCTAAATGGCTGTCACATGTCCAAATACCAAACCAAACTAAATGAATGGTATCATTTAACATCAAGTCATCACTTTGGTTCCCAAAGAGTGACTAGGTCTGCTGCAAAATTGATAGTAATTTTGCTATTGCTGCTGGGAACTTTTCCTAGCAAGTAGGGAACTTTCCTTATCACACATAAGAACATAAGAGATGCCAATGTTGGATCAGGTCAAAGGCCCATCCAGTCCAACACTCTGTATCACACAGTGGCCAGAAATACCAGTGCCATCAGGAGGTCCAGCAGTGGGGCCAGGACATTAGAAGCCCTCCCACTGTTGACCCCCCCAAGCACCAAGATGACAGAGCATCACTTGCCCCAGAGTCCCTATCTATACCTTGTAGCTAATAGCCACTGATGGACCTCTGCTCCATATGCTTATCTAATTCCCTTTTGAAGCTGTCCATGCTTGTAGCCGCCACCACACACACACACAAACACACATCAGTAGAACAAAACAGCAGCCCAATAGCCAAAGAGAACACAGGCATAGTATTTGAAGTCAGGGTTAGGCTGTAGCACTAATGTTAGAGCTGACAGAATTCTACCATTAGCTATGAACGGAAACTTCAAGTATGACATCTAAAAGTACCCGGAGACTTTTTTTGACCTATTTCCTGTGGCAGCAACTTAGATCAATGAACATTTTATCATTGACTTCAACATTCTCACAGGCATGAATTTGCCATTGACTTGTCATTAGAGAAAAATACAACACTATCATGGGAGAGGGGTAGAAAACTAAACTAAACAGTATGGGCTAGACTATGAAAAGACCATTACACTCCAGGGATGTAGATTCTTACCCAGCAGGGATTTGCCTGAAACAGTACTGATGCCCTAGGGATGCCCTTCTCTGCCTACAACAAATGTATCCATAAAATAACTGCTATTAGCTGGCCCGGTATCATCATAACAAACATATTTTCAATTTTACCCAGTATAACATTTTAATTTAAAGAACCATAGAAACAGAAGCCACCCACAGCATTAGCAGACCTTTTTCATGCAAAAGGCAGGAAATGAAATAATTGCTATCACTATATTCCTCTACAAAGTATGCTACAGTACTGTAATTGTTGAGCTGCCAGAATATCCCTACAGGTTTGGTTCTATTCTTGATGACAATCACACCGTTTCTGTTGACTTCGATAGAAGATGCATGATTGCATTGAAGGACAGGACTAGGACCAAAGTATATGGCTCATGTACCAGCATTTCAGGCTTGATGTGATTCACATTTAATTACAGCAAATAGCTTGCTGAGTCAAGGTTGAAATAGGTCATTCCATCAGTTGTTGACTTTGGAGGATGCTTGCCAGGGCCAACATGTGTTTTATGATTGAGTGGATGAATCTTCAGGGACAATGGGAATGTTGTCGTATAAATTCAATTTGCATGGTAAGATGGTTGTTTGCTTATATTGCTTTGCAAATTCTCTGGTTTAAATAAGAAAAGCAGAAGCAAAAAGCAAAAAGGACTGACTTTCTCATGATCATGTCCAGCCAGGGTTGGAGATAATCACCATGTCAGATGATATTAAAGTACAAATAGAAAAGTTTGAAAAGTAGAGCTTTCAACATCAGAAAACTTCCTTCTCTACTAACTTCCAAAATGTTATCCAGGAAGTGTTTTCCATTTGGTAATATCTTCCAAAACGTTATCCATATGGTAATATCTACACAACAGATGCAGGTGTTTTGAGGGACACAAGGCTACAAGGTCAGTTTTCAATTACTGTTTTTCTCTCTAAAACAGTCTGATATTGATTTGCCCTGATACCCTCCAAAATGATGACATGACACAACAGAAAGTGGCTTCAACACGTTTTTATTTATTCGCCCTTGCTTAAATTAATCAAATGGCCGTTCTGCATTACTGCTTATTTTAATAACCTGGTGATTTTGAGAATGGGCTGTTCTAGGCATCCACCTGGTCTGCCTTTAGGACAGATCCACCCTGGCTCCAAACTCAGCTGGTGCTTCCACCGACCTTGCATATCACCACCTGCAAAAATGCTGTAGGTGAGAGGGTGCAGCTGAATAAAGCAGCCTGCCACCCTCTCCTGATTAACTAACTAGATTTTCTATGAGCCAATAGCATGTCATGCTTCATTTGGAGTTAAAAGGGGCCAAGGCAAATTGATCCACAACACTATTTGCTTTGAATGTCTCTTACCACTACGGTCCAATATTTTGAACAAATGTTCCCACTGAAAACACAGAGGAAGATGCAATCAGACATAGTGTACAAGAAAAACAATACCCTAGTGGCTGAAGAAGACTGATATTTTCTCCTAAAAGTGAGAATTCCAATGTGTTTTGAGTAAATAGTTGTTTCTAGAAAACAAAGGTAAAAATCACTATATTACGTTGCTGCAAAAGTACAGATATCAGTTAGAGCCAAAGTATATAATATGAAATCCACAAGTCAGGACATGGATATCTAACCTGGCTCACAGTTATACATTCAAGCAGGGACTCATATTTAAAAGCTCTCAATTTTTCCATTCAGTTGCCGACAGGGAGTGGGAGGGAGGGGCTTTAGGCTTCACTGCCAAGGCATTTTCACCCCTGGAATCAAAATTGAGGGGAGGTGTGTTTGCCCATTCCTCCACCTTCAAATACCCTGGGTTGGACACATAGTGCAAGAGGAATGGGCACACAGCCCCCTGGCACCATTTCTGGTGATGAAAGTGCCATGGGAAGGAAGCCCCTCACACCCCAGTGCCCCGTCCACAGCCAAATGGACTGATGAAGTGCAATGTCCCCCAGCTCAGTGGCATATTGTTTTCAATAACAAAAGACTTTTCACCAGTGGAGACATATCCTGACATACCCCAGAGGTGTCTGCCCAGTCCAAGGAAGTTGCTATTTCATTAACCAACTCCTGGTTACTTCTTTCTTTTTACTCAATCAAGAAAGGCACTCAGTTCATTCATTTACCCACCATCCTGTTTCAGGAGCAATCCTGCCTCACCCAAACTTTTGGTGTCCATGCAGATCTCACTCACTTCAACCTAATTAAAGTATGTTAATCATGCTGCCTCAGCCAGGTTCTTTGTGCCCATGCAGACTTGGCTCCCAATAGTCTAATCAAGGTATTTTACCCACTTTTCCCTGCCAAAGTTTGACAGCAGTTAACTTTAAACTTGTCAGTGAAATTCAAACGTCTTATAATGATCCAATCCAAAGCCAAGAAAGCCAAACCTCACCTACCCTGGGGATCTTCTGTCTATAAAAGAAGGACCCCATGCCCTACCAAGTTGTTTTTCAGACTTCTCTGATCTCATTCTGAGAACCCCTGCTACACTCCACTGGCTTTTCCTCCCCTTTTTGTCCTTGATGCTCTGCTCTTTGGACCTCTGCAGTGTCTACCCCCAGACCTCTGCAGACCTCAAGCCCCAGATTTCAGGTTGTAAGTCCCTTCCCTAAACTTATCAGTTTCCTCCTCCCTTTAATAAGGTGTATCCTTTTGCTGACATGTGTGTATGTACTTAGGGAATAAGTTCTCAGGTGCTTACATTTTTACTCATTTATTTTGTTTTGTATGCAATCTCTCTTACTCTCTTCATAATTTTATTTTGGGGTATCCCACTGAGATCCACCCTGGGATCCACAGACTACAAAGTCTCATATTATTCCTTTCTGGAACCCTTTTTAAAGCTAATTTCCCCTTCTCTGGGTCCAGTTTGGGTAACACATGATTCTTCCTTAAGTCTACATTTGCCCTTTGACTCCTATCATGAATGCTTGCTTTGTCCTGCGTTTAACTCAACAGTACAGATCAGGTTAAAAACGAAGTTCATCTGACATGTTTTCACAGCAGCAGACAAGTGTTAAGAGGAAATTTGAACTATCAAAGAAGGCACAAAAGAAGTATGCAAACACATGTAATTAGGGATGGGCACAAACCATTTGATGAACCAAAGTTCGTAATGAATTTTGGCCTGTTTGGGATTTGAAGAACGGGACGGATATTGGTGCAATTTGTGGTGGTTCATGATGGTTCATGAAGAGAAACTGCTGAGTGCCTGGGAGCTCCCTGCTGCTCAGCTGTTTGGTTTAAATGGCTCAGAGCCATTTAAACCCTGCTTTCAGCTCCTCACAGTTTTTTGTGGGAGAAGAAAAAAGGATTTAAATAGCTCAGAGACATTTAAACCAACACTGGTTTCTGCTCCCTGTGGCTATCTGCCAGGAGCAAAAAACCAGGGGTTTAGATGGCTCTGCTTTTTGCTCCCCAGGAAAAGCAACAAGAAGCAGAAAGGAAGGTTTAAATGGCTTGCCACAGCCAGGAGAAATGAGGAAGGAAAGTCCCTTCCCGGGGGATCCTGCCACATTCTTCTGGCTGTGGTTCACCATGGCCAGGAGAAAGATAGAAGGGAAGTCCCTTCCTAGGAGATCCCCCCCTTTTTGCTGGCTTTTGCTGGCTGGCTCTCCATGGCCAGGAGAAAAACTGAAGGGAAGTCCCTTCCCAGAAGACCCCCCCTTTCTTCTGCACCCCCTAGCCATGGCCAGGAGAAAGGAAGGAGGGAAGGCCCATCCTGGGAGATCCCCACCTTTTCTGCTGGTCACAGCTCACCACAGGCAGGAGAATGATAGAAGTCTTTTCCTGGGGGATTCCCCCTTTCTGCTGGCCACAGTGAACTGAAGTGCATTGCAGTAATCTAATCTATCTTTAACCGGGGCATGTATCATAGTGGCCACATCTTTTCTTCCCAGGAAAGTCTGCAGCTGACTAACCAGTTAAAGCTGGTAAAAGACACTCCTGGTCACATTTGTCAACTGATTATCCAGCAGCAGTCCTGGGTTCAAGAGCACCCCCAGACTATGGACCATTCCCTCAAGGGGAGTGCAACCCCAACAAGAATGGGTGACACCTTAAATCCCAGGTCAGAACTTCCACCCACCAGCAGCACTTCTGTCCTGTCTGGATTAAGTTTTTAATCTGCATCCACTCCAAAAGTGCCTCCAGGTACCAGTTCAGGGTTTCTACAGCCTCTCTGAGATCAGCTTGAAGCATGGGATAGAGCTGAGTGTCATCAACATATTGGTGACAATTTAGCTGAAATCTCCAGATGACCTCACCCAGAAGTTTCATATAGATGTGAAACAGCATAGGGGACAAGATGGAACCTTGCAGGATCCAATAGGCCAAAGACCAAGGGGTTGAACAGCAGTTCCCCAGCACCACCTTTTGAAACCTCCCTCCATGTAAGACCAGAACCACTGAAGAATGGTACCTGCCAATCCCAGTCCAGATAGGTGGTCCAGAATTATATCATGATCCATGATATCAAACACCACTGAGTTCCAGGAAAATCAACAGCACCACACCCCTTCTGTCCATCTCCCAGCTCAAATTATTCACCAAGGCAACCAAGGCTGTCTCAGGGAAAAATCACATCAACTGCCCGGGTCATTTTCTCATTCCCAGATATCAATCAGGACATCGACAGGAACACCAACCATATCAATCAGGAAATCCTCTATTGCCATCAGAAAGCCATTCAGATCCTCTGGGTCTGGAGGCGGATCATCTTAATAGATACTCCATCCCTGCAAAGTCTTGGTATCCCTGTAAGCCTAAACCCAAGCATTTAGTGGTCTGACCATGAGAAAGGAACCATCATCATTTCCTCCCCCCTCAGATCATCTTCCACCTGCCCAGAACAAAATGTCAGATCAAGAGTGTGACCTGCATAATGTGTATGGTGATGAAAAGTGCTGTCAAGTCACACTTGATTTAAGGCAACCCTGCAGGTTTTCATGGCAAGAGATGTTCAGAGGTGGTTTGCCATTGCTGACCTTCATGTCATGACCTTGATATTCCTTGGAGGTCTCCCATACAAATACTAGCCAGGGCTGACTCTGCTTAGGATCACATTATGCTTGCTTCTTACTTTTAAACATTATTTAGTCATTATTTTCTTCTCCCTTTGAATTGTGAGGCTTAGCCATCCTTTAAGCATGCTGATATAGGCACACATTTGAAAATGTTGTAAAGAGATTATCATTGTCTGGATTAGCTGTTGTATAGAAAAAGCTTTGTTAAAGTATAAAAATGAGGAGTGGAGTGTTTGCTAGGAAATAATCATTTGTCATGAAGGGGAATATTTTATTCCCTCTGTAGCACTAGTGAATTTAAGCTCAACTTGAATCAAATTGCAATGTAACGGAACATCAGCTGATGATCAAAAAAAATACACAAAGCTCTCTCTCTCTTTCAGAAAAAAACGTACATGAATAAAGATATTTCAAGAAAGTGTTACATCCTAGATACAAACCAATGCATTTGTTAAGTAACTGTGTTCGAATCCATGTATTCCTGAACACTTTGTTAGTTTTGCATTTCATTGCCTATGCTAGAGGAATCATATTTTATGCTGACTTAACACAAGATGGTTGTCACAGTATATTACTGTTCTCTGTTACATATGCAGGCTGCATGATGATGTTTCTGTCACATGGATTGAGTCAAGATCTACCTTGAAATTGGCCTCTTTAGGGAGAAAATAATGAGGTTTATTTTTCACGTCCAGAAGTGATTAATTGGCCAATAAAACAGCCTCTCAGAGAAAGAAAAGGTTTGATCCATGCAAAAATATCATCACACTGATACAGTGTTGTTGTTTTTTTGGGGGGGACTCAAGATTGCATATACATACCAAGCATTTTCTTGTTTCTTCATAAATGCACTTTCTGTGTTTCTATAACAGACAGGGCAAGTAGTTATGACTTTGATTGGAGGGAGAAGAAAGCTGCATAAACCTGCAGATTCTCATTTGTGCCTTACCCAGTGACAAGGCTGGAAAGTGAAGAATAGACCTGGACTGAATGGGAGACAGAAAGAAGGACAGAAAGGAGTATTAAGGGAAAATCATAAAGTGGCTGCTTAGGGAAACATTTCTCATTTGGCCCTGTTGGTTATGTGAAGGATCTCCAGATCTTTCTTTCTTTCTTTCTTTCTTTCTTTCTTTCTTTCTTTCTTTCTTTCTTTCTTTCTTTCTTTCTTTCTTTCTCCAGATCTTTCTTTCTTTCTTTCTTTCTTTCTTTCTTTCTTTCTTTCTTTCTTTCTTTCTTTCTTTCTTTCTTCTTGCAGCAATAAATGGTGAATAAAATTCCAGAACCATGAATAGTGATGACCTAGGGAATCTTGACAGCTCTAATTTTTAAGTACTTGTCTGTAACCAAAGAGGGAGAGTATTCTTCACAGCATGCCCTGGGGGGTCATTATAGCACTGTGTCAGGGGGTAGTGAAGACAACACCATGCCTCCTTCCTTCTTAGCTCCCCATGGTCAAGCCTGGTATCCACCAGGCCCAGTGGGGTTACAGATTCACTATATAAAGAGCTGCACACCAACTAGATTATCAATGGCAGCTGGCTCTTTAAGAGTCAGGTTCACACTGACAGCTGGCCCTTTCACAGCCAGCTGTTTGACAATCAGCTGTTAGGAAGCTCAGCCCTGGGGGTAGGGCAGGAGAGTAATGGGGTGGAAAATGCTCAGAAGGCACTACTGGTTCTTCACAGGCTTGGCCACATCCCCACAGGGCTTCTGGATACAGGGAGGCAACTGGGCATGCTGCAGGCTTGGCTAGTACCTTCAAAAGGCTTGAGGGAGAGTGAGGAGAGACCAGTTCTGGTTCCCAGCCTAATAGAGAACTAGGGAGTAAAGCTATAGGAGAAGTGGTGGGAAAGGGTGGTGCCCACCCCCACTTGTCTCTGTCTGAGGCCAAGGGAAGGCATTTCAGCCACATTGAGCCTCCTAAGGTGGAGATGGATACAGGAGTGTCAAACAGCATGTCCAAGAATGGGGATTGACACACCTTTGACCGGCAGCTGTTCTGAGTTGCTGTAGTACAAGAGACTTCTGAAGTGGCGCAGCTTCCCCAAGCCAATGGCACAATTATTACACTTTTTTAAAGTACTGCTACTAAGAATGACAAAACGAAGGTGCAAGGCAGGAAACAACATGACCTAAAACTAGGGATGGGCACAAACTGGCTAGTGAAACAAAATTCATCACAAATTTTGGCTGGTTCGTGGTTCACAAAGCAATATTTGTGGAAGGGGCCTGGCACATACATTCCACAAACTTTGGTGCTGTTTGTAGTGGTTTGTGAATGGATACATTTCCAGACAGACTGTCTCCACTCAATTAAACTGTTTACAAAACTCCAAGGCAAAGGGGTGTGTTTGTGTGCGGAATTCTCCAGCCTTGGAAACACCAAAAGGAGTCCTCCAAAGCTTAACAGGCGCTGCTGGCTATCAAACAGAATTTCCATTCTGGGATTAGAAAGCTATATATACACTCAGCTCAGCTCCACACCTTTTCATCTATTGGCTGTTTGCATTACAGTTAAACAGAGTTCAAACTATCACACAATTGCACTCATTTCACATGCTAGCAAGGTCATGCTCAAGATCCTACAAGCTAGGCTTCAACAGTACGTGGATAGAGAACTGCCAGAAGTACAAGTTGGGTTTCGAAGAGGTAGAGGAACTAGAGATCAAATTGCCAACATTCGCTGGATTATGGAGAAAGCAAGAGAGTACCAGAAAAACATCTACTTCTGCTTCATTGACTGTGCTAAAACCTTGCTCTGTGTGGATCACAACAAACTATGGCAGGTCCTTAAAGAGATGGGAGTACCAGACCACCTCACATGTCTCTTGAGAAACCTGTATAAGGGCCAAGAAGCGACAGTTAGAACCGGATACGGAACAACTGATTGGTTCAGCATAGGAAAAGGAGTACAACAAGGATGTATATTGTCACCTTGCTTATTTAATATATATGCAGAGTACATCATGCGAAATGCTGGCCTGGATGAATCACAAGCGGGAATTAAGATTGCTGGGGAAAAGATCAACAACCTCAGATATGCAGACGATACCACTCTAATGGCAGAAAGTGAAGAGGACCTAAAGAGCCTCTTGCTCAGAGTAAAAGAGGAGAGCGCAAAAGTGGGCTTGAAGCTCAACATCAAAAAAACTAAGATCATGGCATCCGGCCCCATCACTCCTTGGCAAATAGAAGGGGAAGCTGTGGAAGTAGTGACAGACTTCACGTTCCTGGGATCCCAGATCACCGCAGACTGTGACTGCAGCCATGAAATTAAAAGACGCCTGCTCCTTGGGAGGAAAGCGATGGCGAACCTAAACAGCATGATAAAAAGTAGAGACATCACCCTGCCAACAAAAATACGCATGGTCCAAGCAATGGTATTCCCAGTAGTCATGTATGGCTGCGAGAGTTGGACTATAAGGAAGGCCGAGCGCCGAAGAATAGATTCTTTTGAACTATGGTGCTGGAGAAGACTCTTGAGAGTCCCTTGGACTGCAAGAAGAACAAATCAGTCAATCCTCAAAGAAATCAACCCTGACTGTTCTCGGACTCGACTGTGCGACTGAACAACAACAGTTGTGAACTCCTCTCCACTGCTAGGGTTTGGGTGTTAGGTGGACTCAAGGCTCATGGCCATGCCAGAGAGGTAGGGTCAGAGGACAGACTTGTGTGACCAGTGCTCCAGGGGATCAGTGTCAGCTTTCTCAGGGGAATATGTTGTCGAAGGCTTTCACGGACGGAGTTCATTAGCTGTTGTAGATTTTCTGGGTTGTATAGCCATGGTCTTGGCATTGTAGGACCAATGTTTTGCCAGTAGCTGTGACTGCCATCCTCAGAGATATAACACAGAAAAATGGAGTACCTTGACACAGAAAATCTACAACAGCTAATTTCTCAGAAGACTTGGTAAGAAACTCTCTCACTATCACCTCTGTCAAATCCTCCACCATTGCACACCTGCCATCCCCGTCACTGCTGAACCCCTGGTTCACTACTGACAACCAATAGTGGGGTTTTTTCCTGGATGGGCTTTTTGAGGCAAAAGTGCTGGGCTGCAGAACTCCTCCTCCTTCCTACCTCTTCCACCTGCTGTTCCCTCTGACCATGTCTGTTGGCCTGTCGCCTCCACATTCTTTGCAGAGCTCACACTTCCATTGCAAGAGCTCTGCATTCAGGAGTGTAATGCTGCCTTTTTTCCGTGGGTCGCAGACTATACAAGCCAGCTTGTAGTCCCCTTTATTGCAGAGAGGAGACATCCTGGTAGTGATGCCCACCTGCAGACTCTATGCCAAAGCCCTGACCCATGGAAGAACTGCCAGCTCCAGTGGCTCAGGCAGAAATCCCCTCCCTCCCTTTCCCCCCCACCCTCCTGGCTCTCAGCGCATTCCCCCCCCCCACTGCCTAAAAAAATCCCCACCCCTGGTAAATGTCCTGCCTCTTCACCAAACTTCTCCAAACTTTCCCCAGTGCTCCTGGGACGTGAGTGTGTTTCTCAGGTGGAGGAGGAGCCACCGCTCCGAGATTCTTCTCTCCCCGTCCCTACAAAACTAGCCACTATCCCGATCTTGGATGGGAGACCACTAAGGAAGTCCAGGGTCACTATGCAGAGGCAGGCAGTGGCAGGCAATGGCAGACCACTTCTTTTGCCTTGATCTGGAGGGCATGCGTGATATTAGTGGTGTGGAGAACAATGAATGGACATGGCACTAAGTCTCTGGGGTGCCTGAAAAGCCTTCAAATGGCTTGCTTGTAGGTGAGAGCCCACATCATTTGATGTATGAAGAAGAGATTGGATTTATACCCTACCTACCCTTCACTACCCGAAGGAGTCTCAGAGTGGCTTACCATCTCCTTTCCCTTCCCTTCCCTTCCCTACAACAGACACCCTGGGAGGTGGGTGGGGCTGAGAGAGCTTTTTCAAAAACTGCTCATGAGAGAACAGCTCTGAGAGAACTTGTGACTGAGCCAAGGTCATACCAGCAGCTGTGTGTGGAGGAGTGGGGACTCAAACCCAGTTCTCCCAAATTAGACTCCCAGATTAGAGTCCCCAAAGGGTTGTCAGCAGGTGTATCCCTGAGTATAGAAAAACCATAAGCAGTGAGGTTGGAAAGCTGTGAAATGTAAGAGGTATAGGGAAAGCAAAGGCCTGGTATGCACAGATTGAGCACTGTGACTGAGGTAGGGCTGCTGTTGGGACTGGAGGCTGTCTTAAAATGCTGGGTTGGTTATGTGTGTGTGTGTGAGAAAGATTGCGGTCTTAAAACGCGGGGGGGGGGAGGTTGTGAGGGAGAGAAAGTGAGGGAGATAGATCTCCAGGCTGTCTTAAAATGCTGGGTTGGTTCTGTGTGTGTATGTGTGTGAGAAAGAGCGAGACCTTTTCCTCCTCTTCTTCTTTACAACCCCTTGGTTTATAATTGTATTTTCAAATGGCCATCCCTATTAGAACTTTACACTTCAAAATCAGTGTGCTTATTAAAACTGTGTACTGGTGATCAGTAACTACATTTGCCAGTGAGGCAACTTATCTCTTTCTCCCCCCACCAAATATTTTTGTTCTTGTGCGAATGGTGAATATCGATATAATAAAAGGCCAGAAGGGACTTTGATTAGTTTGAGAGCCAGTTTGGTGTAGTGGTTAAGTGCACGGACTCTAATCTGGGAGAACCAGGTTTGATTCCCCACTCCTCCACTTGCACCTGCAGGATGACCTTGGGCAAGCCATAGTTCTGGCACAGCTGTCCTTGAAAGAGCAGTTCTCGAGAGAGCTCTCAGCCCCACCTACCTCACAGGGTGTCTGTTGTGGGGAGGGGAATAAACCACTTGTATTTATTATTTAGTTATTATTTAGAAGTATGAGCATGTCATGGCAGTACCACACAAACATATGGTGGTGGGCAGTGTTTCCTCTAAGCTAAGTTAATGTGAGCTAGCTCAAAGTTTTTTAACCTCCAGCTCGCAGATATTTGTCTTAGCTCAGGAAGGATGGCTCCAGAGCAAACTAATTTATGCGGCAGCCAAATTGCTCTCTCACAACTTTAATGGCAGTTGCTCACAAAGTAGGTTTTGCTCACAAAACTCCACAGCTTAGAGGGAACATTGGTGTTGGGCCCCCTAGGAAAAACGAGGGCCCCCTGAGCAAAAAGTTGTTAGCTACGGGCCTGACCAGAGCAAACTAATTTATGCGGCAGCCAAATTGCTCTCTCACAACTTTAATGGCAGTTGCTCACAAAGTAGGTTTTGCTCACAAAACTCCACAGCTTAGAGGGAACATTGGTGTTGGGCCCCCTAGGAAAAACGAGGGCCCCCTGAGCAAAAAGTTGTTAGCTACGGGCCTG
>NW_015161432.1:449308-449484 GCF_001447785.1 Gekko japonicus
GAACATTTGCTCCATTCAGTGACAAATATAGTTGGAAACAGTTTTAGTGGCAGAAATTTTCTCAATCATAACCATATTCTTTCTCTTGAGAACATCATAGGTATTTTTGATAGTTATATTGGATATGCCCACATAGAACGTTATGTTTGTAGGAGATTGAACAAAGTTTATGATTG
>NW_015161432.1:451550-484111 GCF_001447785.1 Gekko japonicus
AAGCAGGCCAAGTCTGTTTGCTGTTTTGCTAGCAAAGACAGTGACAGATACATGGATTTTATAAACTATTTGGTTCATTTTTAAACCCAAACCTTCTATATTTCTAAAATTTCTTACCACAGTGAGCAGCTGTTTTCAGCTTTGAATTATATCAAATCCGACACCAGAAACAGACTCACAGATGACCTGAGTGCTGCATGTGTTGCTCTCAAACATACGAAGTATGAGCCAAGGTTAGATAAATTATCAGCATGCATGCAACAGCAAAAATCACATTAATTGTTCAAAAGCATGCCAAATGCAAACTTTCACCTTTCAATAAAAAGTTGTTTGTCTCATTGAAAGCTCTGTTATGGTGTTTTTCTTTTAAGATAAAAGATGCTAATGTATGAGTTGTTTTTTCTAAACTAAAACCTCAGTATTCAAGTTAAATTGCCATGTTGGCACTTTGCGATACTTAAGTGGGTTTTGGGTTGCAGTTTGGGAACCCGGTCTGTAAAAGGTTCGCCATCACTGTTTTAGGGGGTCTGTAACTGGGACACTAGAAATGTAATCTGCTCCCAACTTGGAGAGATTAAAGTGGAACCTGTCTAACATCCAGTATGGAAGCAACTAGAGGCACAACCATTACTTAGGAACATACTTGAAATAGTCCCCTTGCATTATTTCAGTCTATGAACATATGTCAACACTTTGATCCATAAATACTTGGTTGGGCAAGAAACTCTAAAGTATTTCTTTATTATGCAAGACGATTTACATCACTAATAACTTTAAATGGAAAATTCTGATTTCCACTGGTCTGGTGGGGCTGCCGTGCCCGCCAAGCTGTCATGAGGTAACTTTGGGGAGCTCCTGTCAGAAGTCTTGTTATTTCTGCCTTTCTGTTCTTCAGAACCTGTCTTTGGAGACTTGGGGTGGGCTGTGAGAATAGGGGGATGCTTGCCTTGCTTCCAGGGAACACCAGGGATTCCTTTTTTGTGGAGTCCATAACTGAGACACCAAATATGTAATCCACCCCCCCATCTTGGGGAGATTGCAGAAGGGAGGGCATCAGGGTGAGGTTCCCTGCATGTTTGGTGCGTGTAGCTTGTGGGGGGTCCATTCTATACACTTTGAACCTGTGCCTGACATTTTCCCTAAAAGCACTTTCCTAGCTTAACCTTAGTCCTTTTGGGTTTGCAGTGCCACAGTGGCACTGGTTCTGTTGGGTTTGCAAAAATGTTCTTCACTTTCAACTTCTACTGCCAAGATTCTCTGGAACTTTGGTTATGTTCTGCTGGGCTTCTATAGCCCTTGTTTTTTTTGCTGGTTCCCCCCTCCATTGGAAACACTTTCTTTGTGACCTGTAACTCAGGCCCCATACAAACTTGGAATGCAGGTATAGAAGAGTCAGCCAGAGATCTGCTTTGAGTTTGATGACTCCACCTTCAACAGGATCCATTTTGTACACTCCTGAATCTCCTGAACCTGTGCCTGTCATTTCCCCAGAAAACACTTTCCCGGGGCGCCTTTTTTGGGGGGAGCATAACTCAGACCTTGTAAATCCAATCATCCCTAAACTTGGCGGGTGGGTAGAGGAGGCATCAGGGGGGTTCTACATCACAAACCTCACAAACTGCACCAGTTCATCTAGCATCAAAGAGTTCATGACAGTCCATGGTTTGTGAACTACACAAGCTATGAGCCACAAACCAAACCATAATTTTCTAGTTCATGCTCATCCCTACCTAAAACTCCAAGGCTGTATTTATGCAGAATTTCTGGCCACCCACAAGATTCCATATGAAATTAAAATTCTGATATGGTTGCAGAAGAGCTACTTGGACTTCTGGATTATGATTGGCTTCTTATCTCTGATACTGAGAAGTCTATGTGGTCTTCCTCATCCTTGAACTTACTGGACATACAGCATATATCTGGACATATGTTTAAAAGTAGGGTTTTTTCCCCCTCATTCCCATCTCTTCCTAATTTCACTGGCAAGGGATTTACTGATGTGGATTGTTTAAGAGGTACTGGTATTTATTACTACATAATACTTAGACTGTTGTTCATTGCATGCTAACCGGGAATAAATCACTTTGAACTCAATGGAGCTTACTTTCCAAATGAACTTGCTTATGATTGGTCTGAAAGGGCTTTCCCCCTAATTTATTTTATGTCTTTATAAATTAGGAGGGGTTATATATATGATAGATGCATAGCATATGTAGTCTTGGCTACTAAATTCCACTCCTGCACTCTGCCTATGCACAGTTGTACAGGAGTGCGACTGTACAGAGAGAAATAAAAATTCTGTACATTCCTAGTGTGGGATATTAGCATGCAATGAACAACAGGTGGGATATTAAAGAAAGTGAGGCCTTTTGAAAACATCCTCTGTAGAAACACAGGTTTGAATAGATAAGATGTTGCCAGGTAACATTAGAAAGGAGCAGCATCAGTGTTCATGAATTAGATCTCCTTCATCAGATGCAGGAAGTGAACATCCCTGACATATATTTATACCATGCAGCTGGTATCAGATTGCACTTTAGACCTTATTGGAAGAAGAAGGAAAAACAAAAGCACCAATTAAAAATATACACACCAGTTACTTGCTAAATTTCTGTATGACACTGCAGAACATAGAGTTCCATGGGGAAGAAGTGACATCACAGGAAGGGGTGTGTTTTGGTGGAAGTGTCCCAGAAGTGATGCCACTGGAAGGGGTGGAGGTTTAGGGGACTTCCCCAGAAGTGAAATCACAGGAAGGCGTAGGGCTTTGGAAAGGGCAACCTGGAAGTGACATTACATTGTGCTGTCACTTGACTTTTAACCTGGAAGTCACATCACAGATCATAACGTCACAAAGTGACATCACATCCTTGATAAGCACCATTCCCCAAATCTTGAGGTATTTCCCAAGTTGGACCTGGCAACCCTACCCTGATGCGGTGATGTCACATCTGGGTTCATGCCAGAAGTGATGTTGTGGAATTGCTGTAACATAAATTTCTTTCTCTTTCCCGCCCCCTCCCCCAAGTTTACTGCTGGTTGCCAGTGGTTTCTTCCAGACTGTTTAGTAAACCATTACCATCCTATCCCTGTAGACAATTATTCACCTGTCTGTCAGGTTTGCCACTAAATGTTGCCCAACGAAAAAAGATAAATTTTGGAGGCAAATGTTGCCCTGTTCAGGCAAAACATTTGAAGGAATTCTGAAGAAAATTAAACAAATTTCAGTCAAATGAGTAAAGCTATTTGGCACAGGATTTCATCTATATTTCAGTGAATTTAATGTTCCTATTCAAGCCAAATACCTGAACATTTCAAGAGAAACTGCAATTATATCATTCCAGTTTAGATGTTAGATACAGTGTCATAGGGTTGAATCCAAGCCAATATTACTATTAGAGACCCTGAGGAATATTTATTTATTTATTTATTTGCTTGGATTTGTACCCCGCCCTCCCTGCCAAGGCAGGCTCAGGGCGGCTAACATCATAAATAACAATAAATATATAGGTGTCTAAAACAGTTTATTAAAACTAACTTACATCATATTAAAGTGCTAGCAACTAATGTAATATTAAAGATGGCCTCATACACTCTGTAGGTTCACTAGACATTCAGCTTGATGGTCTTTCTCCGTTTCGGTCAGCGAGCACAGGACATACTTTTCCCTTGGAAAACTGGAATTCCTTTCCATAGCCCAATGGATGAGCAGTCTGTGACCTCTGATCAAGACAGTCTTGATTAAGATACTGTTGTCCACAGCACTGAGAATAAATACCAAGCTGAAATTGCTGTGTGATTTCCATCCAGTTCCCCCAGAAACTCATGTTCTGCTTCCACAGGATGTGCTCTGACATAATTCCTGTTTCTGTAGGATGTGCTATGATGACTCTGTGTATTAGCAGGAAGCAGCAAGAGAAGAGAAACACTCAGGAAAGCCAGGAGCAGATGTCCAGGGGGAGTTTGGCCTGAAAAATGGGCAGAATTCTTCATGCCTGGGGAAATGTTAGCCCAGATTCAAACAATACTACATAGTCATATCAGGTAGTTCAAGTTGTTCTTTAAGAAGAATGGGAAAGAAGGATTAATAAAGGATGAAGGCAAAGAAACTTTATCAAAGAGCAGAATAGAAATATGCTTAATTTTTTTTTTAAATGGGGTTGTTTGGTTTTTTAAACATGTGCTTTGGTTTTTTAATGCTGATTATAAAACCTTTTTTGCTTTAATTTTTCAATAGTTTTTTTTTTTGAGGGGGAGGGGGTCCCTCCATTGGAAAGGCCTTTGAGCGTAACACATCCAGTTGTCATGAAATTCTCATGGATTGTATCCTTCATTCAAGGGATTCTCCCTGCCAAAGTTCAGATAGAGTTCCCGGTTTATATGCAGAGAGCAGAGAGAGGAGTTTGTGAGGTAACCAGAGAAAGTAGGTAGTTTGGCAGAGCAGGCGCATAAACTACACATACATTTGTGTGCATATACATAAAAGACACTATTGGGCAGGCATCATGGCCGAGTTCAGACTGGCAATTTGGCCCGGCAGCCAAACATTTCGGTAGCAGATTAAAGGGGCGGGTTCACACAGGCACATCTGTCAGGTGTCCCCCAGCCATACTCAAGCCATCTTGTGCCGCTTCCCTCCCGAGTTTAAAAGATACCAGGTGAAAGTGGTAGCAAACTGTGTGTAAAGCGGGTTGATTGCAGTTCCCTGAGTGTGAACCCAAGTGCTACTAAGGCGGGAACAATCCACAGTCATTGATAATAGGCACTGGCTGTTTCTGCGGGCAGGCACCGTTAAGGCCTGCGCAATCTTGCCCTATTTGCTGCTGCGCCCATGCAGCCCAGCGCGGAAACAGTCGCTAACAACCTGCCGGGGTGGCCCAACAGTGTGAATGCTCCCTTGCACTTCCTCCACAGTATCCTCCCACTTCATTTGCTGCGGTGTGAATGGGAATACCGCAACCAAGCCGTTCCGGGTCTGTTCCGGGTTTTCTTTGCCATGACTCCCTAGCACTTCAAATTGCCAGTCTGAACACGGCTCATGTTTAGCTGGAATGTGATTAACACGGCAGGGAATGAGGTGAAGGCATTGCTGCAAAACCACCATTGAAGTCCTTGTGCACTCTGTTACACGGATATGTGTATTTTCCTTTCTTTCTCTAAAGTGATCCACACCCATCGGGTTCTGTAACCCTAACCAAGTTTACTGTTGCATGGAATGGAGCTCTGTCTGATGGAACACTGTAGACTCTGTATAAAAAGTTGCAGAGCATAAATATTATTGAGGTGAAATGAAAGATGTCCATCGTGTTTGGAGGGAGGGGCAAATGCATCATTTATCTCTGTTTCTTCAGGAGTCTCCAGGCAGGAGGTGTGAGCAACATATTAACCTCTCCATGTCCATCCCAGCTGCAGAGCAGCCTATCAGAACAACTGCAAAAGTAACAATTGTTTATTGTTCCCATCAACAATGTTGCATACAGTATGAAGCATGCATGCTAAATGTTTGTACATATGCCTAGCAGCCAGAGTACAAAATAGTATGAGTAAACAGAAGCGAGTACTTCTTTATACAGTTATCAAAGCCACCCCCAAGACTGAGAGCAAGCAATACGATGGGGTGAGGGATAGACACAGAACTACCAGTGCAATTTTATTGATGGCAAGATCTGTACAGCTATTGAATGGCAAACGTTAATTACATTTGATTTCTTTCCCTCCCCCTGACCTCCACAAAGTCTAAGCCAGACAGCGCAGCACCAGATAGCATCCACATTTGAAGTTTTTGGAGTACAGTCGTTTTGAATCTAAATCAGTTATACCAACTATATTAATGAACAGAGATTGTCGGTTTGGGGTTGATGAATTCTCTTCCAAAATCTGTCGAACATGAATAATGCCCTTTCCACCAATATCCCTCTGGCAGAAAACTGGTAAAGCATATTTTACTTTTAAAATATATACACAAAGATGGGATCTTACCGGTATTTACTTTTAAAATATATACACAAAGATGAGATCCATAAGAAATTTATAAATTTCTTGCCAGGTAATGGATGCTTAACATCTATACATAAGGGTTAAGGTGTTAAAGTTAAGGTATTTCTGTTTCCAGTCTGTACCTGGAAATTACAAGAATGCTCAATTCAGTGTCAAATTTCATTGGTGAATTATTCAATCAATTGTAGACAGTCCTTCTGCTATATAATTATGGACCAGCAGCTATGGGGGAGGGGGCTAACAGTGGTTTGAAAATATGATGACACAATCAATTTGGTTGGTAACTCAGTATTTATAAATGCAGGTACACCAATGAATATACATTCACATTTCTACAAGCCCTTTCTGCGCCTTTAATTGCAATGAATGGCCATTTTTCCACTGAGTTTTAAGAGTAAGAACAAATCAATTATGCTGCTTTGGTATGTTATTAGTGGATGAATGACTATCAATGCAAATGCAAAGTAATAAATTACATCTTTTGTTGTGATTTTCATATACTGGAATGAGACTGAAATCTAACTCATTAGTAATTTTCAAGGTTTTTTCTCCCCTTTAAATTATGGCTGATCTCAGTTTTTCTGCTTGATCAACTGCAAGTTATAAAAGCATAAGATTTTAAACTTTGCTTGCTTGACACAGAAACCAACTGTGCCAAATGGCTTGAATTGTAGGCCCAGAGGCAGGTGTGGGAGGGTACAAGCGAGACAATATATAATCAGACCACAGTGATCTGGGTAAAACTAGCCACAGCTTTTTATTGATTACACAGCATTGGTGCTGCATGGGGATGGATCCTGGATTGGGTGACCCGCTTATCATCCAATGAGCCCCACCCCCAACCCACCTACTGGGGTGCATCCTAGGAGTGGCAAAGCCCTCTGCAGGAGCCCTGTGGGCACCAACCACTACATGGTTCCCTTGCCACCTTTTGGTGAGAGCCCTGCTGACAGCCTCTGAGCTGGGCATGCCAATCAATTGGCTCAATTCCAGACCCCTTCAGGGGGTCCCCAGAACCTCAGGATGCAGGCATGCAGGCACAGCCTCCCGAGCAAAAAAGATCTGTCCCAGTGCTCAAACCACCACAAGAGCAACACCCAGCTCCGGCCAACGTTCCTATGCCTGTAACCAACCAAGCAACCCATCCCTAATACCATGCAGCCAAATATCCATCCCCCAGTCTGACAAATGCACCCTGTCCACCTTGAAGAGAGCTGCTTGCCTAAAACTGATGCCCAGGTGTCCAATGATGCACCCACCTGGTGATTCAATCATATGCATCTCTTTCTCCTGGCCAAGTCCACCTGGGCAGGTGACATGGCCCTGCGCCACTTGCACCACTCGAGAAGGCCAGAGCAAATGAGGAAAGCATTAGGAAGCCAGGAATGGAGAGTTTCTAAGTCCACTGCAATAGCTAGTGCCAGTACTACCCCTTTCTGTGCCAGGAGATCATTGTTTTGCCCAACAGAATGACCAAGGCATCTGGGGGAGGGCAGATTTGACACAGCTTGAAACCATGGAAAGGAGAATTCCCTGGTGCCCCCACCATTTGATTTGTAGCAGACCTAATGCTTCTCCCCATCCGGATGATGTAGCATACCCCCACCACCACCCAATAGATGATGCTATGGCCCACGATCCACATTGTTTTGAGGTGACCTTCAGGGACTGAAGTACAAGTATTAATGACCTATCTGACCAGAAGGGTGTACCCTGTTTCCCCAAAAATAAGACCTACCCCAAAAATAAGCCCTAGCAGGATTTCTATGCATTTGTGGTATAAGCCCTAGTGTGTCTTCTTGAGAAAAAATAAATATAAGACAGTGTCTTATTTTCGGGGAAACACGGTATGTATGACCTGTATGCCAAGAAGCACCATCAGCCTATTCTGCAGATTCATTCTGTAGGTAGACCCCATTCAGAGGCCACCATTGTGGCCGTGATCCGAAAAGAGTGCACACTAAACTCAGAGAGGGAAAGCCCCAAAGCTGTGATACAAGCTTGCAAAATACTGACAAACTGAAACCTAGAGAGACAGGACTTTTCAGCATGAACAAAGAGAGTGGTGGTACTGGGGGTACTGACCTGGAGGTTGTCTAACATGAACTAGACTGGGCAGGGCTGACCCAGAGAAGCAGAATGCTGGTCACTCTTGGAGCACCTTAGGCATATAAACAGTTCAGCACCAAGAACTGCAACCAGTGTTCCCTCTAAGCTGAGTTAGTGTGAGCTAGCTCACAGGTTTTTAGCCTTGTGATGGATCTATGGTGATCTGGTTCAGGAGGAGAAGCCTGCCTCCAGCCCTCCAGGGCTTGCTGAGCCAGGAAGGAATTGCAATGGTTGGGAAAGCCAAAACCCTTGCTGTAAAAAGCTATGGCTGCTAAGCTGGGTGTCAGCCATGTACTGATGACAACCCAGTCTGAAACTCCATACTAGCTGGGCAAAGGGGCACATACAGATGTTAAATAGCATTGGAGAGAGGATTGCCCCTTGAGGGACTCCACATACCAAAGGGTATTACGGTGAAACCCTCTCTCCTAGCACCACCCTTTGTCCCCGACCTTGGAGAACTGAGGCAAACCACTTAAAGGCTGTCCTATGAATTCCTAAGCCAGCAAGGTGGTGAGTCAACCACTCATGGTCAAGCATGTCTAACAGTGCTGTCAGGTCAAGCGATAACAGCTGTGTCGACCCACCTTGATCCAGCTGCCTACGAAGACCATCAGTAAGGGCAACCAGCACCGTCTCCATCTCATGGGCAGGGTAGAAACCAGACTGGAATGGGTGTAGGGCTGATGGGTCTATTTTCATGAATCAGTTGCCAAGAAAATAAACTTGGCAATATTTGCATTCCAAATGATTATTAATTGCTACAGTATTAATATATTGTGCATGTGTTGTGTGTGCATGTGTACAGAGACAGAAACAAATAGTACATTGGAGCTACAGAACACATTTTTGTGATTAATGGGACTTACAGAGAAATAATTTTAGACAGTATTTTTAGGAGTTATTTCCATTGTCTCACTAGAAAAAGATGAGAACATAATTATGTGCCCTGAAATCCATGGCCTTTTAACAAGTGCTACTTGTAAAATGTGGCACTTAGAGTTAAAGTATGTCACTCCTGTTTATGATTGTACTATTTATTAATCTATTAAGAAGCAAAAGTCTTTCATTATTAGATGGAGGGTGGTCAGAAAGCCTTAGCATATCATATAGCTCAAGGTTTGCATTCAGCAGCATATCAAAACTGGAAAATTACACGTATTTCAGGGTTTCAGATAGCTGTGTGGGCAGCCGGTTTCATTTACAGTGAAAGAGTGAGGCGATGCAAAAGGAAGTTAAGTGCAAGATGCACTCTCCAGCACAGAAGCTGCACAGATGGATTAACAGGTGGTATGGGCCCAGCAGGAAGAGAAGATGGATGGAATACTGAAAGTAGAAAAATATGGCCAGATTCAATAAAAGTCAGCTGAATTTGTGTACATAATAGTAACTTTTGGAGAGCAGAGCTAGGGAACATCTGGGGCATTGATGGTTGATCCAGGATGGTTGCCAACATCTGGGACTAAGCGAAGGTGAGCAAGAGATGAAACAAGATGGTTAGGCTATAACAAATATTGACGAGTACTCGATTTCAGTTCCAGATTTTCAGGGTGAATTCAGTCTGTTGGTTGCATATCTGAGGTAAGAACATTTCCAATACTGCCACAATTGTTGATAAGCTGAGAGAATGTAGAGGCAGAAAGACAAGGAACCCAGCCATGCCCACCCTCTTTTCTGATCTGTGGAGCTAGGAATGATGCACAACAGGTTTCTTGCACCCCCAACATTGGTTTTTAGTCTTCTTGAAAAATGAAATGCACCAATTGCAGAATTTGATAATGAAGTGGAACAAAGGCAGGAGGCTTCTGACATGTTCCCCTCACCCCTTATTGAAGCTTAGAATCACAGAAATGTACACAAAAGTAAAAAGGGGGAATTAAGAAATGAAAGACTTTCAACAGGAACATGCTAGCCTAGTGTTGTATGTCAGTACTACAACACAGACGTGACATAAGCACACCAACATGCATTTAATATAACTGGAAATATGAGGGAAAGCAAGTGAATTCTTCTCATAGCTGCCAGGACCTCAGCCTCTGAAGCCTTCTAGCTTGCTAGCACTGCCATAACCAACAATATAGTCATCAATGTTCTTATCTATACAGCTGTCTTATCTATATAGGACAAAGACGGCTGTCCACCTGTCTGTTTGCGAGGAGTCAGAAAGAAAAGAACTGCTCTGCAATTTATGCAGACTAGTTCCTGGGTGCAAAAACTGGCACTGTTTGGTCCACTGAATTCTGCTTCTTTGGTGGTTTATTTAAAGA
This sequence comes from Gekko japonicus, assembly GCF_001447785.1. Lineage (NCBI taxonomy): Eukaryota > Metazoa > Chordata > Lepidosauria > Squamata > Gekkonidae > Gekko > Gekko japonicus. The sequence goes on from NW_015161432.1 coordinate 461,924, forward strand.
AAAGTCAGATTGTAATTAAGCTTGGTACCAAGACAAAACAGTAGTGAACACTTCCATAGCTGTTGAGAACCACTGGGGTTGTAGTTGTTAGAGCTTTGGGAGACCCAAGTTCTAATCCTTGCTGTGCCGTGGAAATTTGATGGGTGACCTTGGACCAGTCACGCACTCTCAGACTAACCTACCATGATGGATAATTTCTAGTTCTGCCTTCCACGTGTCATAACCAGTCCCTTATCCCTTGCTGTTCAAGCAAATTCCTAGTTTCCAGGCAAATGGAGGCTGTCGATTTGTCAGAGAGAGAAAGAAGGGAGGGGGAAAGTGAGTGAAAACCTCAGGTGAGGCTAGACATTGATAGGGCTAGGTAGATACGTCTCAGACATCCATAGACCTAGATGGTTAGTGCTCAAACACCTATGGAGAGGTAGGATTAGGCTAGGTACCCTGTGATAGCTAGAAATAGCATATTAGTGACTTGTGAGGGGTTTGAAGGAAAAATTGTGAAAGACACTATTACAAAAGTTTGAGATTCCTGGGTTCAGTGTGCCATTGAAAGTAAAATCCATTCCCCCCCCCTCTCTTTCTTTCACATATGAAGTGGAATAACATGGCAATGGGGTGTCAGAGACCTAAGGTGGTAGAACAAACTGTACCATTTCACAATGCAGGTGGTGAATTCCAGGTCTGATTGTTCCTTAATCTTAAAAAAAGCTCCATGCAAACTCAAAATTAGCAGAGCAGGTTCTTTCCTCTCTTTGTTGGTTTTGGATTTTGACATAAGGGAACATTGCAACATGTGATTTCCCCTATGAACCCATTTTCCCAACTCAAGTCTCCGACCCCACACTCCATCTCCCTGCACGTGTGAACCAAGCTGCAATGTCCTTTCTTGTTTCCTGAGTAATGATTTTTTTCAGCATTTCTAGTTACCTAATACTGCCATTTTACTTCTCCAGCTGTTTATCTTTAAAAAAACACACTCAGATACTGTTCTCAGTTTATCTTTCATGTAACTAATGATGTCCTTGACACTTTCCTCAGTAACAAGGAAGAACTAATGGATTAATGGAAACTGTGTGTATAACATTTAGCATAACAGCTATATTAAAACCTTGACTCTTTAACTTTCCCCAAAATGAGAACTCTTTAGACAATAGCTATAGCTGGAATTATGAATAAAACAAAGGTGCATTCAGCCACATGCTTCCCCTTGTATGTATCTATAATAGCTGGCTCTATCTCCTGGATGATTGTAGTGACTATTTTACTTACTTTGTGACAAATAACCCTCACATTGTCCAATTGTCTGTTCAAATCTTCCTTTGTAATTGCAGGGAACATTTGCCCTAAAATAATGACATTATTATTTTCTCAGCACTTCAAGACAAGAAAATGATGTCTATTTTAGAATAAAGAGGAGGGGGGAGTTAGAGAATACGTTGATTTTTATATCTTTGAGCTATTTTGACACTGAAAGTAGGACTATAAGTCAGAAAGTCATAGCAGATCTGTTTCTGTTGGCCATATTTTGAACATATTTAGACTTTATAGATGTGTTGCTTGTCTATTTGATAGGTATGGATATAAGTAACATAGCAACTATTGTATCCCAAAACTAACTGCCTGTATTAAGATATCGATGACTCACGGTAGCATAAACAACTGGAATTTTAATTTTTTCTCTTTGACATAAGCTACATTTCTAAGGAAAGGATACGTGCCCCCCCCTTAAAATAAGCTTTCTGAATAATGGCAACCAACCAAATGTTCAGAACCACAAGAGTGCATTATGGGCAAAAGGGGAGTCCTTTTAAGTCCTACTGGGATCAAGCATTTTCTTCACTCCCATTGAAATAATGGACATTTTAAAAAAAGACCTCACCTGGTTGGATCATGTTTTATGCAATGTGTATTGTTGTTCTTATTAAGCTATGGTGGACCTTTGGCATTTGTTGACTGAAAAACTATACTATAAGTCCCAAGTGCTGCATCACAACAGGGATGTCAGGGGCAACCATGGACCCCTGGACAAAGATTTCATTTTGGGGAAAAGGGTTAACACTCATCTGGGAAAAACTTGACATGCAATACCCTCTCTCTCCACAAAGCATCCTATAGGGTTACCAGGCCTATTCCCTTTGGGGAGCTTTTGGAGACGGCATTGGGAGGAGAAGCATTGATTAGGCATGATATCCCTTCCAGATTTTACCACAGAATTTAAGAGTCTTCCTAGAGCACCATGACATTACTTCTGGGTAAAACTTTGAAGTGATGTTGTAACACTGATTGGCCTCACTCCCTACCATTTTTCGCCCACTACTCATTCAAGCAGTGGTGAGGATCTGCAGGCAGCACTGGGAGGTTTCTTGTATTCCAGGTAGGCTGTCAACCTTATCTGAAAGAAAATCACAATACTTTTTCAAATCTATGTATCTTCAGGGTGACAAGGGCCTCAGAATTTTGTTCCCTTATAATACCCTTTTTAGCAGTCCAGAATCAGAGGAACCTACAGATTGCAGAGGCATTGCAGCTTGGCCACTTATTGTGACTATCGGGTGGAATAAAACAACTTTGGTCAGTAGGTAGATGGACCCCAAACAAATGCACTCTTCTATATGTGCTTGATCCACAGCCACATTTGTTTGGAAATAAGCCATATTGTTTTTCAGTCAAACTTGCTTCAATGTTGACTGACTTATCCTACACAGATGCATTTTTATGATAATATTCCTGTTTTACTCTATGGCTTTCAAGAGCTAGAAATATGAATGCAGGGAATTCACTTCACTTGCAGCCTGTAACTTGGTTTAGCTCTGTGGAGTTAAGAGGGACTATTTGTTCTCTAGGCACTCTTCTGGAATGCCTAGAGAATGCTTCTTGCTTCTGGCCCACTGTGATTTAGATTGCACAAGTTTGCTTATTTATTTATATAAGTATTTCTCTCCTGTTTTCCCTCTGTAGGGACCCAGATGGCTCACAATGACCAAAACAGAAAGAAAGAAAGAAAGAAAGGAAGGAAGGAAGGAAGGAAGGAAGGAAGGAAGGAAGGAAGGAAGGAAGGAAGGAAGGAAGGAAGGAAGGAAATCTAATTCAAAGGAACCAAACAACCAAAGAAAAGAATATATGTCCTGGCTGAGATTCAACAGCTGGTTCCTTCCAAAAGCACTAGCTATGAGACACAGGCTAAGAACCAAATGGCCAAGAGCTCTGTGGCTCTTGCTCTTTGGCTCATGCACACATTAATATACATATTCACTTTATTCTTGGGTTTTCATGAACAGTTTTGGATCTGATCCTGGTGAGTTTCCCTCTGAAAATAATTGGTGGTATCCAGGGACACTTATACAGGAATGGTTCCTTCCCATTTATTTGCGAGCATTGACTTATCAGCTTGAAAGTTTACATGCATTTATTGCCACACATATTCTGCAAGACTGTTTTATTATTTAAATTAAGTTTTCCCATTCCCTAGTGCAGGTAACAGTTATTTTAACATATCACAGTGTAATGGCCTTGGGGAGCACTGAGCACACCATGTGAAAGACAAGCAAGGACTTTTCATCATTGTAAATGCTGACGGAAACATTGCCTACTAGTTACAGGCATTAATAACCTAGATCTCCAATTGTAATTAGCACTACTAGGCTTCATAAGAATTTTTTAGAGAAAAGGAAGGAAACTCGAGGGACTAATGTATGTATGACGGTTGGAACCTGAGCGGAGAATGGGGGAGTGGTGTAGCACAGTGGTCTACAGCATAAACTGTGAGTTGAAAGCTATGAATTCAACAGGTGAATTAGGCTGAGACTAAGTAATTTATCCCTGCATATTATAAATATTCTCTCTCACTGTCATATTCTACGAGTATCAAGATGATAGAATGTTTGGAAGAAAACTGGAAGGTGAAGATGCTTGACACGTATTGCATATTCTTCTTCTCTAGACAAGGAGTCTCCTCCCCATTCCTGAGTGAGCCACATGAAACATATTCAGACCTACCAAACACAAGTTGTGGCTTCAGGACAGGGAATAAAGGCAGATTTAGGATTGCATGGATGGGAAGTGCTTTTTCAACATTTCCTTCCAATACATAAACACAGTTCCAAAGGAACTGGCTTTGGAAGAAAGAAGATAGCAATGTTCCTTACCCTTAGCCCAGAATGGAGACTGCTGCTGTGTTTTATATGTTTGTCCATTCCCATCCCCATTTTATCCTCACAACAATTTAGTGAGGTGGATGGGGCTGAGAGATTGGCCATAGGATACTTACTGAGCTTCATGGCATGGAAATTTGAACCCATATCTCCCAGATCTTAGTCCACTACTGGCACTATACTTACACCATACTGGCACTAACTCATTTAATATAGCCATACTGATCTATGATTTTCGTCATCTAGGTTGGCTTATTAATATGTAATCTTTATCGGGCCCCTTTCAAGGGATTCTAGAAGCTTCCATTGGTACAGAACATTTCTGTTTATCTTTGATTGGAATAGATGATCATTATTAGGACAATTTTGAAACACACCTGAAGGAAGACACAGGAGTAGCTATACCTACACCTTGGTTTTTATCCCCTTGGAATGGAGTCACATTGTACATCCCTTTCTTTTTTTGTCAGAGAAGTCAATGACAACCATCTGTTTAGATTAAGGGAAAGTAAGGTGCTGTACTTGGGAGACATTATTAGCATGGGAGCAATAGCTGTTCCTCAAGGCTGACATCAGAGACTCAGCCTCCATTGAGAAGGATTGGATGTACTGTATCTCTCTATACAGATCCTGTAGAGGTACTCTATTCACAAGCATCAGTCTGGGAGTTTTCTTTTGAAAAATATTTTCATAGTAAAGGTAAAGGTTCCCTTGCTCGAAAGCCAGTCGAATCCGACTCTAGGGTTGCGGTGCTCATCTCCGTTTCAAAGCCGAAGAGCCAGTGCTGTCCGAAGACGTTTCCGTGGTCATGTGGCCGACATGACTAAACACCAAGGCGCACGGAACTCTGTTACCTTCCCACCGAAGTGGTCCCTATTTATCTACTTGCAATTTCTTGCTTTCGAACTGCTAGGTTGGCAGGAGCTGGAACTAGAGACAGGAGCTCACCCTGTCTTGCGGCACCCGGGTCTTGAACCGCTGAACTACTGACCTTCCACAGCCTGCAGTTCAGCGTCTTAACCACTTGAGCCACCGCAGCTCCTTATTTTCATAGTACCTTTTAGCTATTTTGCTACAAAGATGATGGATAATTCTGCCTTTGCTTACATCAGTTGAAATGCAAATTAATATTTGTTTTAGAGAGAAATTTATTTCCTTGTAGAATGAAAATCAGAGCCATGAGGCAGGATTTATTGCTTCTCCACAAGGTGATACTATTATATGCACAAATCCATAGAAATGAACAAAGCCCAACTTTTAAAAGGATTCTTGTACACTTCCTAGAATACGAGCCCTCTGAAGATGGTCACAAAACTGAATATGTGTGTGTGTGGGGCACACAACTTATTATTAACAGGGAAATTAATTTTTGAAGGGAAGGTATTTTTTGTTGTTTTTTTTGTGTCTACATGCAAGTCCCAGTACTGACAGAATTCCAACTCATAGATGCTGGATGCAGAGAGGGGATGGGGCGACAGTGGGTGAGATAATACCAGAGCTTTTTTTTTTTAAGTGGTACTGGAACTCTCAAGAGGGAAATGAAGTTTTCATTCTGTATACTGAAAACTCATGAACTTTTGTTGAAGAGGTTCTGGAACTCCATTTCGATGCATTCCTCCAGAAAAAAAGCCCTGGATAATGCCCAATGTCTTTGCCTACTCTCATTATGTCCAGCCTCCAGAGTTGGAAGTCCTAAGTATAAATATCCCCCTTTTCTTTTCTTTTCTTTTTGGTTTTGTATGGTAGTCTTTTTTTGGGGGGGTCTTTTATTTCACTCATTTGTGTTGCTAATGTTTCATTGGTTCCTTTTATGGCATTTTAATGCTGTTTATACCCAACAATGCAAAAACGGATATCAATTTTAATGGTAATAATGGAAAGGAAATGATGACTGCAGTTTTGTTCTGTGCATAGCAGAAACTGGGGGTTATACACTGAAAATGTGTGTTCAAAACTTTCAGCATTACTTGAACTGTCTGCACAAGGATGTATAACCAAACACCCAGTGTTCATAGCATCTGAACATAGAATCCCTACTGTTCATTTTTCAATAGTATATACTTCACATACAGAGAAAGATGGGAGTTCCTATGTATGGAGGTTGGTGCAATGAAAAGTTATTATGTAGTGCTCTTCCCTCTTTGCATACAGCTCTACTTGCTTTAAAAAAGATCTACCAATCCAGGAAAATCTCTCTCCCTCCCTCCCTCTCTCCCTCTCTCTGTGTGATCTGGTTGTGAACTTGGGCTGTGCACCTCTGGGCATGTCCAGGATCTGAGCAAGAGGTCATTCCACTGCTGCTAGCTAGCAGGATCTTCCTTGGTTTCTCCCCTGCCGTGGTTTGTGTGTAGTCTGCTACAGCTTGTGTATGTGTGTATTTAAAATTTCTGTGGGCAGTTATGTTTAATGTTTCAGTTTCTTTTGTATTGCTTTTTGGTAGAAAGGCATACACATTATGTTGGTATACACTGTAGGAACACATGGAACTGTTTATATAATTATACCATCCAATGTTGCTAGTAAGAAAAGCAGAGATATTCAGTAGGCTACTCATTATTTTTTGCATGCATAGAATTACATCTCAGTGTTACAGGAAATCTTATGTACATTTTTGTTTTTAAAAATCTAAGTAACAAATCAGAATTAGAAGGACTGAAATGAAATACGACATTCTGAAAAATATGAATATGCATTGTTAAATGCAAGGCCATCTCACAGGGAAAAAGTGAATAAAATAAAAACATGTCACTGTCTTATTCTAAATTTCAAGCTTCTGCTAGGCATTGTTTCTCCATAAATATGCAATATTGCTCACTTTAACCTCAGTACATGCTCTGGCTAGAGAAATGGAAGCTCAGTTAGGACTTGTTCATCTGAACCTGTTTCAATTGGCATCGATAGAGAGCCTTCTTGGCATAAGAATGCCATTGGGTTTTGCAAGCTGTCTTGTTCAGATGTAATCTCACCATTTTGAATTTGCTTCTCTCTTCTGTGACCCAAACCATCCCATTTTCTGTTGCCTTGTACAAAACTTTTCTTGTATAATGCATGCATTTTCCAATATTATTTGTGCATCAATCAATCAACATTATGTGTTATCTGCTCAGTATACATAGAAAGGAGGTTCATTGCATATATAAATTATGTACAAATTGTGTTAAAAGTCTTAAAATATATATTAAAAAACCAAATCTTAAGTACCAGCAATGAAAATGGGTGTACATAAATCTTACAGTACTTACTTACTTAGCATATTTGTATTCCACTTTTCTCCCCTATGGGGACCCAAAACACTTAACAATACACAGAGGAAAAAAACCACACTGGACATGAAAAGGAGGGCAGGCTTCTGATTGCCAAGCAGATCTTCTCTCTCCCCACTAGCTGACCTTCTACCCATTTCTACTCTCCAACCCTTGGCAAGAGTGAAAGGTCAAGAACCTTGCCCTTCACCTTGTGCCCAAGGACTCATGCTTGTAAGCACAACCATGCCTTAAATACACCTGTACAGAGAAGAGATCAAACTTATTGAGATATCACTGAGCTGTTGCTAACTAGGAGGCAAAATACAAAAAAGAAATTAAATAATGCATAGCTTTCCAGCCTTATGCATATATATTCTCCTTGCTTCTTGCACCTGGCCTACCATAGACAAAGGAGGGTGGATTGCCAACAATCCTCCAACATTCCCTTGATCTCTTTTGATGATAATATGTGAAACTAATCTGCATCCATCAGGCATGGCATTAATTTTATACATGAGCATTTGTTGAATTAGGGGCTGTGAATTCTCCTTGAAATCCCCCTCCCTGTCCTCCCGATTTTGGAGTTCTAAATTACATAATCTTGTTTTAGACATGAACCCAATGCAGTAGAAATCCATTTTCCCCCCTGAATTTTGTATAGGACACTGTGCAAATGCAATTTGCCACATCTTTCAGTTCATTTGCATCTTTTCCACCTCTCTGTTGCCAATGTACACATGAGCAATGTACATATGAACTCACCACAAAAGTGTATATGGATAATTCCATCAAGATACTTGTTGTGTGGTGTTCTATGCACAGGAGCACAAGTATGCATAAGTAAGACAACTACACTAAAAGAATCTTGATACAATCAAATGTGATCTCTCATCAAGATTGCCTTTTGAAGCATTTGTTCAAGGCAAATATATGCATGTTGATGTAGAGAGAAAATATGCAAATGAACTGAAGGAACAGAAAGCAGCAGCAAGCTGCACGTGATTGAATTCTGGAATCATTTTTAGAAAGTCTCCTTCTTCAACTGAATTAAGGAGGAGCAGAACACAACAAAGAATGAAACAAGAACCAGAACAAGAAAGAAACAGAAAGAAGAAAGTCTACCCTTCCCACACAGAGGTCTTATCAGCAAACTCTACAATTTTCTTTGAACATAGATTCACAGGGTTTGGATTTCATAGATACTACTCAGCGGTTAAAGACTGCAATGCTAAGCAGGTCTACTCAAAATCCTACTCAGGTGTATTTATTTATTTATTGTATGGCAGAGTCACACACAGGAAGCATATAATTATAATAATATAAAATACATAATGAAGTTGATAAAATGAGTATGCAGGCTGATTGGGCAGTCCCCCTAAATACTAATATCTAATTTTTCAATCCACTCAGTAGCAGCTGCAGAGAGTTCAAAGAGCTCTGTCACATCTCCCTGGAAAGCACATTGCTCACATTCCTGTGCAGATAGAAAATAGTTTGGTGGGCTACAGCACAATCACATTCAGGTCTTGGTATTTTGCCCCATTTAAACAACAGGTCTGCACAACTGTCAAAGCCTGTTCATATTCTATTAACCATCTTCAATACTTTACGTGGCTAGTCAAATCCTGAGGGCCCCTTGTTGTTGTTTATCAGGTTATGAATATCAGGTGCAACTGATTGCATCCATGTTTGCAACCATTCATTCCCTAGATCGAAATTTTGTGATTGCAGGATTTGTGCCAGTCTTAGCACTGGGTGTCAGGATCTTAGTCTGGATAGGCTTGCATCAGCCATGTCCTTGTGGATAGGTAACTCTCTGTTTTAAATTATCTTTCTGTATTCATAAAGAAGAGCATCTTCGGAGATGCAGGGAAGTAATGTGGCACAACATGGATAGCCAATAGGTCAGAGTGGGTTTCATACATCTGCTGGTGGTTCTCATTGTTTTATTGAGTTGGATGTCAAGTTTGTGGACATGAGGGCTGTTGAGCCATACTGAAGCACCATATCCCACAGTACTATACACCAACCCCAAAGCTAAGTATCTAAGTGTTGTAGCAGATGCACCCTAAGTTGTACTACATCCTTTTTGGAGAAAGTTGTTTCACGTGTATATTTTCATGCTAAGATGGTGTTTATAGTTCAAGGTCCTGTCCAGGGTAGTGCCAAGGTACCTAGGTGTATGGTTGTGTGTAAGTCGGGTGCCATTAAGGTAAACATTCAGTTCATGGTTGGCAAGATAGTTTTTGAGATGGAGACAGGAGCATTCTGTTTTTCCTGGACTCAGGATAAGCTGCCATTTACAGTAGTAGTCAGGCAAAATTTCTAGGTCCTGAGTCAGTATTTCCTCAGTCCTTTCAATTAATTTGTGCCTTAGTGCAATCACCATGTCATTGGCATAAGCAAAATTCCTAGATATCATCTTGGGAACATCAGAGATGTATAGATTTAAAAGAACTGGAATGAGGACCAAGCCCCGGAGTAAACCATTATTCAGTTTCTTCTGTTTGCTGATTGACTGACCCATAATTACTCAGAAAATTCCATCATTCAGTATGTTATTTAGGAGTTGAAATAATGTTCTGCAGGGGAAAACTTGTACAAACTTGTACAACAGACCATCCCTCCAGACTGTGTCATAAGCAGCAGTCAGATTGACGAAAACTGCTGATGTCTTAAGACCTGGCAGTTGTCATTCCAGACCCTGCAGTCCCCCACCACCACCTGCTTCCAGTTTCTGGCCCCTGCTTGGTGCTGCAAACTAGCCATGTGAAAAATCCTTGCAAGGGATTGAAGTCTGGCTGAACGGGGCACCTTGAAAGTTCTTTTTTATTTATTTTTATTTTTCAAAAAGCTCTGGGCTGTAGGACATTACCCTCTTTCCCAAATCTGGGCTGTAGAATCTAGCTTCCTGTTCTCATGATGTCAGTGAGAAACTCTGCAAGCCACTTCTTAGTGAACTTGCCACTGTTGATCATGAACTTATTATGGATGCAGTTAAAGCCTTTCTGCTCTTGATGTCCTTCAGTACCTTTGAGATCTCATCAGCACTGAAATCCCCTAACATCTTGCAATCTTCAGGGCAGGTGTGTTTCAAAATCTGGAGGTTTTTAAAATTCTGATTGTAAAATCTCAATCCTTTGAAACTCTGGACAGGGATACCAGTCAGGCAGCTACCTGATTTTATGTAACCTCTGGATTTCCTTGGAGCACAAGTGGGCTTGCATCTAGTTTTTTCAACAGGCTACAGGCTTTCCTACTGGAATGCCTGAAATCCAGATTTGCAGTTGCTTCAGTACATTTTTGTCTACATGCAGCATCAAGTTCATGTTCATTAAGGAAATTTTGATACAACCTCTTGCTTTGAATGTTCCAGCCTGGAATATACTCTTTCCAATATCCTCGAGGAATGTGCCTTTTGGTCATAGATATAACACCTTCAAAGAATTGGTGGTAGTTATTAAGTGTTGGAGGGACCCATTGAAGACACCTCTTCACTGAACCCTTTTCAATTCACCCTCTTTAAGTTCCATCGTGGTCTTGGAAAAGACCTGATAACTGGTATTTGGATTCCTAGATCAAGGATTACAGGTCAACTATGTGCGAAAGCCTCAAGAACAAGTTTGGATATAGGCAAGGGATGACTTCTCCAGTCAGATGAAACCAATGTTAAATCAGGGTTGGGCTCTCAATTCCATGCCACTGATCTGAAGGTGCCTCTTTCTTTAAAATCAAAAACAAGATGGAAGTCATGTTCTTCAGCCCAGTCAACAAGTACCTCACTGTTCTTATCACTAACTGTGTATCTCCAATTTCCATGGTGGCTGTTAAAGTCACCAGTGTATACAGAAGGATGATAGTAGGTTGATAGAACATGTGCTGGCCATGAAATTGCAGGAGGTTTGTAAACACTGACAGCATGTGCTTCCTCAACTATTACTGTGATTGTGTGGATGTCATTGTGGACATTGGTCAATACCAGCTTCACATTTTCAATGTTGCTTCGGGCATAAGTCACTATGCCATAGGTATGATGGTATGTTATGCCAATAACATCATATCCTGCAATTTTCACTCTGTGGCGGGCTTGATTTTCATAATCAAGATGAGTTTCATGAACAAAAGCTAAATTCTAGCTCACCTCCTCATGATGTACCCTGGATAACACTAAAGAGCTAGAACTTCTGTCTGCCATACAATCATAGGATCTTCTGGCCACACTACACACATGGAAGCAATCCTACTCAGGTCTATTCAATAGGAATGACATCCAGGAAAGGATTCTTAGGATTGCACTGATAAGGTACTCTTATTTGGACCCATGTCAATCATTTCCTTAAGGCCTGGTTTTGAAATGAAATTTGTTTTTGGTTTCGCTGTCAGATGGACAGAAGGACTGCAACCCATATGATTTTCCTGAACTTTTCAGTAGCTTTTGATACTAATGATTCATGGTTTAGATGGGATGTGGTTTAGATGGCTTATCACAGTGGTGATTTCAATCCTATCTGGCTGATTGGTATCAGAATGCAATCTAAAGTACAATTGTTCTGACCCCTGGCACTTGTTCCATTTTAGTTCCATCCTGGATCCTATAATGTTTAGTACCTGCATCAGACTATTGGGAGAGGTTGACTGGAGTTCTGGAGTGAGATGCCATCAATATGTGGATGACACTCAGTGCTATTTTCTTTGTCAACTGAGATGGCTGAGACAATGAATGGAGCTGGCTAGATTAAATGAAGGCCAGAAATTTAATACAGACAAGTCTGAAATGCTGTTTTTTTTAATGTTGGCCAGCCAGAAATTGAGGAGTCATCCTGTACTGGACAGAGCTGAACTCAACAGAAAGTGCAACTTCAGGAACTATGAGGTTCTGGATTACAAAAGGAGCAAGCTACGTCTGTGGCACATGCACAACTTCAACTGATGCAACAGGTGTGTCCTTGCCTGGACAAACAAGGCTAACCAAATTCTGATCACACCTTGATTGGACTATAACAGTCTGCTTTTTCTCTGTAGGCTGTTCTGAAGGTTCAGTTAGTGTGAAATTCTACATCAAGATTTCTTGACAAGCACTAATTATCAGGAGCACATTTCTTGTGTCTTAGAAGAACTGCCTTGGCTGACTTTTTCCTTTTAGGTACAGAGCATCATGTATATATAATAAACCCTAGTGTAGTGGCACTTTTCAGCTCTCCCATTGGCTGTGCTGTGTGCTCCATCAGCCATTGCCCATCAACCACCATTCAAGAGTACTTGTGTACCATTGGCTGGTTGCTGGGCCCACTCCTCTCTCCTGGCCATTGCCAGTTTGGCTACTCTTCCCTGTCTAAATAAACTGCCAAAATGGCTGTCTCTCCTGACAAAGATGCTTCTACTGCCACTGTTTTGCTCTTCTGCCTCTGGCTGGCTACTAAAATGGCTGTTCCCTGGAAGAGGCTTCTACTGCTGGTGCTTCCCCTGCTTGGTTCCTTCACAGTTGGCTGGCTACTGAGGTGAGCCACCAGCCATCAAACCATTCTCTTCTCCTCTAACTGTGGGACTCACTTTCCCCTCAGTGGCTGTTGCTAGATAACCAAGCTTGGTTCTATCAGTAAAAAGGCAGTGGCAGAAGGCCCTTTCCAGGCCTACTTTGGCCTTTGTGGGGAACTCATTGGAGCCAGTTTGTCATATCCAGGTTGGGAAATTCTATGAAATTTTGTGGTGGAGTCTATGAAAGCCAGTTTGGGGAGGGGACAGGCCTCAGCTGAATAGAATGTCATAGAGTCCACCCACCAAAGCAGTTATTTTCTCCAGGGAAAAAAAAAAGAGATTTGTTGTCTGGAGTTCAGTTGTGATACCAGGTGATCTTCAGGCTCCAACTGGAGCTTGGTTACTCTAGGCCTGGCAGTGCTCTCTGGGTGACTTGCTGACATCTGACTGGCATAACTTAATTAGGTCTGGCTGCTTGTTCCTTTTCACCAGCAGCAGCCCCCCTAGGACAGCCAGTGTGGTGTGGCAGTTAGTGCTCCAGAGCAGGGTCTGGCCAGACCCAGGTTCTTGCTGTGGAAGCTGAGTGGGTGATTTTAGACCACTCACAGACTTTCAGCCTAACCTACCTCACAGGGTTGTTGTGCAGAGCAAAAGGGGTAGAGGGGAATAATGTGCTTTGGCCCCCACTGTGGAGAAAGGCTGTACTTTTCCTCCTGGGGAATCATTGTTGCCAATCTCCAGGTGAGATAAAACAAAATACAACTGTGAAGTGTTTAACAAAAACTATTACTTGGGGGTTTTTTTCCAAAATTTTCTTTAAATTCAAAATGTTGCACTTTTTCTCATAAGAACTTTGTCTATGAATTTAAACAATAATTATCTTCCAAACCCTGAAAAAGCATGAATTGCCAATATTCCAATTTCTCAGAGAATAGGAATGCCTCTGAGAAATCGGAAGCCATCCCAGTTCCGTAGTTGTAAGCATTTAGTAGGAGGAAACTTCTGGGAAACAATCCAATTCTACATTTTCATAAGGCTAGCAGGAAGAAGGGACACACCCCAAAACATGTCCTAGCCTGAGTGACACACAACAAGCAAACCTTCAAAATGGACTTTATAGCCGAGGATATTGACAATTCATGCTTTTCCAAAGTTTGGAAGATAATTCTTGTTTAAATTCTTAGACAAATTTCTTATGAGAAATAGTGCAACCTTTTGAGTTTTTCATGTATATGGGTTTAAAGAAAAAATTGAAGAAAAAAAGACGTAATAGTTTTCGTTAAACACTTCATGGTTGTATTTTGCTTTATCTTATCAACTTTCCCTGTGAACTCTTTTAATTGCTAATCTCCAGATGAGGGCTAGAGATCACTCAGAATTACAACTGCTCTCCAGATGGCAGCGATCAGTTCCCCTGGAGAAAATGGTGGACTCTGTCTCATTATATCCTGCTGAGGTGGCCACCCTCCAAACTAGCCATTTCCTCCTGGGGAACCATTATTGCCAATCTCCAGGTGAATGCTGGAGATCACTCAGAATTAGAACTGCCAGTTTGGTGTAGTGGCTAGGAGTGCAGACTCGAATCTGGGAGAACCAGGTTTGATTCCCCACCCTGCCACATGCAGCTGCTGGTGTGACCTTGGGTCAGTCATAAGTTCTTTCAGAGCTGTTGTCTCACAAGCAGTTCTTGGGAGAGCTCTCTCAGCCCCACTTACCTCACAGAGTGTCTGTTGGGGAAGGGGAAGGGGAAGGAGATTGTAAACTGCTTTGAGACTCTTTTGGGTAGTGAAGAGTGAATCTAATCTCCCCCCCTCCTCCTCTTCTTCTTCATCTTCTGGAGATCAGTTCCCATGGAGAAAATGGTGGATTCTGTGTCATTATACCCTGCTGAGGTCACCACAGCAAATTGGCGCTAGGCAACCACCCAGTGCCTCTTTCTAGAGCTCATTGTATTTATTTCCACAACAGGTTTTATTCCCTGTTATAATCCTTAAAGCCATAAATGGCCTAGAACCATGGTCTAATGGGCTACTTGGTCACATATAAACTTATCCATTGTCTGATGTTTCTTGGCAACCAGGGACAGAGCATTCTCTATAGCAGCACCTTAGTTATGGAATGACCTTCCCATG
Source organism: Gekko japonicus (assembly GCF_001447785.1). Lineage (NCBI taxonomy): Eukaryota > Metazoa > Chordata > Lepidosauria > Squamata > Gekkonidae > Gekko > Gekko japonicus. The sequence goes on from NW_015161432.1 coordinate 476,927, forward strand.
ATATTCTGTTAGGCATCTTTTGAGATTATGGTGTCAATTGACAACTTTTCTGTTCATCCTGGATTTTGATGTTGCTTGATTTTGTTTTTAGTTTGACACATTTTAAACACATCTTGTTCCATTGCTATTATATTTACATGTCCCCCCCACTAACCCACCTGTCGAGAAGTTCCAGAGAGTGGCACTTACCTGGGTCAGTTCACCTTTCAGGAGAGAACACTGAAGACTTATCGTACTTTTGTAGTATTTACTTTTTAACAAATATGCAAGGAGAACATAGAGGGAGGCAAAGAGGCATTCTTCAAGGGCAGCATATCTGTTACCCTACATCAGATCCAGAAAGATACATCCTGCATCCCAAGATGTTTGAGCCAACTCTCAGGAGCATCTTTCTGTTTCTCTCTCTGTTTCTTGTACAATAGAATCTTCACTTTCTTTTTACTCATAGATCTCCCCCTATTCTTCAGCTAATGTGTTGGGGGAGGGGGACACATCTGCAAATCTTGATGTGTCCTTGGCTAGAACCATTTCCCCGTAGAGAATGGTTTGCAGTTAATCAGACTCTAAGCCATAACAATATTTTTAATTAATGCATCACTAATGTTTGGTTACATTGCTATTAATATTGTAAGCCATTTCAATAACCTCTTAAATAAAGGGGCAGGACAACTTTTTTAACACAAACCTTTTAGGAAGCTGTGAAGTATATTCAGTAAACATTTCACAGGCATCCTGGATGCAAAGTTAAGATTAAAGACTTCATCAATAATAGAAGTGTTTGTTGCATGATTTTTAGGCTATCTGCTGCATTTTATCAAAACTGCTGCCTTGTCCTCCTAAAATAAGATGAAAGGAACAAATGAACATTTATTAAAGATATTTTATAGTAGTTTTGGAAGTGCATCATGTATGGGCAATCTGGCATGTCTCAAAATAGATGGTAGGTTCAGTTTTGTAATATGCTATGCAATTTATCCCAATTGATTAAAATACAAAAAAAATCTGTTTGTCTCTTATAACATTTTAAACTGAAAATAACATATTTTTAGCAAATTAGTCCCAGAAGTCTGGTTTTATGGAACTGCAGATAAACAATTTTATTTGATCATTTATAGACATCTTCATTTAGGAAAGAAACTTCATTAAAAGTTCTGTTTAATTAAATAAATGTGAAAGATTGCAGACTGCTAATGCCACAGACAGGTCCTGTTTTCCAGCTATGTTCTATACTGAATTCTAATGATCACCTTAGGAGCACTGAGATATGGACTATTGGTTTGCCTGATGTGCAATGAGTTGGGCATTCATCATGCAGTGAGATCTCTGTGTAACTAGTTTTTTTCTGAAAGGGCTCATATGAATGTAACCTATGACCACCATATTATAGACAAGCCAGATAGTTGCTGTGCATCCTAAGTAGGTATGCTGGTATGTTCTGGATGAATCTTATCCTCAGATCAGTTAGTCTAATCATCACCACCTGACCTGAGCACTGTGCCAAGCAGCTTTTCAGCTGTGCAGTAACTTTGGTGCTAGAGCTTTATTCGTTTCTGCTTTTTGACTACTTTGACTGGCCCTCTTCAATCTTCATTTAAAAATGGGTGGTGGAGAACAATGGGGAAGCTGTGGGGTGAGGTTAATATGCACCATGTATGCACCCTGATCTGGATAGCCCCAACTAGCACAATCTCATCAGATTTCAGAAACTAAACAGGGTTGGCCCTGATTAGTATTTGGATCAGAGACCTCCAAGGAATACTAGGGTCATGATGGGGAGGCAGGCAATGGCAAACTCTATCTGAATGGCTCTTGCCTTGAAAACCCTACGAGGCCACCATACATCAGCCATGAGTTGACAACACTTTCCACCATGCACTGAAAGTAACTGGGCAAACATATTTGAACTATTTAAGAGCAATCTGAACTGCTTCCTGGATAATCGTCTCCGTCTTAATGACAGGTGAACACGATGTGAGCTGAACTGGTGGGTGCTCAATCATAAGTAGTATTTTTATAGAGTCTATTGTATGTCATTCTACAATCTAGTGCTCCGGTGAATTGATAAATGATCACATAATGATAATTGTCATTCCTCATGTGTTAACCCACAACAGAAGTGACCATCTGCTGCTGACTATATATTTTTTAATTAAAGTTCATGATCTCAAGATCTTAAATCATGTTTTGCCTCCATGCTATTATTTGTATCTGCAGTCCTGTTGCATAAATTATGGAACCAAATGTACTAGTACCATTTATTTACACTTGCTAGACTGTGATGGCTGAGGAGAAGAGAAGGGAGGGGTTAGGGAATGAATGCCAAACAAACCATTGCTACATTGTTTTGTAAATGCTTGTCTTATCATCCTCCTGTAGCACCTTCTAGCACAACACAACCTTTGGTTTCAAGTACTCTTTATGACACAGAATTACATTTTTTTTCCTGTTACTTGCTCACTGGTAATGTGTTAAAAATGAGATTCATCCCACCAGTAAGTGCTTGCAAAACAGGGTGTTGAACTCTTAATGAAAGGATATGAAAGAACATTCTTCTAATTCACAGGAATTAATGCCCATGAACAATGGCTGATTTTTGTAGTCCATAAAACCCACAACAAAATGCACTAAAACCAGATATGTTGTGCAATATTATGCATGTAGCAATTATCAAGTAGGAATTTGATTACACTCATTCATATTAATGGAGAGGTTTTCATTTATAGGTTTGTAAACATTTCAAACTCTATTATCTAGTGGCATTATTTCAATCTCTTGACAGAATGCATTAGGGTTTGTTTAAGGCTGCGGTGGAGTGCAGCAAGCAAAGGAGAGCCATGCAGCCAATATATTCAATGCCTTGATTGTAAAATTAAATTTGAGCACTAGCGAGATGGTAGCATTTTCTCCTCAAAGGTCAATGTGATAGCTCCCAAATTTACTTGTCATCCTATCCATCAGGTTGAATCACCCCTTTTCAGAATGCAGTGAGCACATCACCATGGCAACCATTTTATCAAAAATGGAAACGCTAAGAATTCCAGTTGTCTATCTGGAGAATGTATTTAATTGCTAATGCAGACCTTTAAGAAGTCCCCCATTCATTCTTGAAGAAAGGAAATGGAAAAGTCTTAACTCGGACAGGGAGGTTGGAATTGATGGCTGTTTCTTCTGAAGACTCAAAAAGAAGGTTAGTTATGTTTTGCAGTGGATTGAATTCTAAATCCAGAAGAGATTTAGAAAGTATGCAGATCACCAGAGGGAAAGAAAAGCGAACTTTGGAAAGCAAAGTTGATACTATGTTAAATCCATCAGTATGTATTCTGCCTTATATTAAGGTTGGTGATCTGTTTTCTTCCTAATGGAAACTGACTCCCCTTTAGCATTCTGTGAAATTATATCTGTACTATGTTACTATAATAGCTTTCCTCAAAAAATCCTGGGAACTGTAGTTTGGTGAAGTGTTGAGAATTATGTTAGATATCCCTTCACCACACTGAGTTACTGTTCCTAGGGCATCTTGGGAACAGGTATTATTGTTAGTTTAAGTCTGCAGTGTAGATTCCCCTTTGGTTTACATATTACATAATTAAAGATTTGTACAGTTTTCTTTTGGATGGAATAATTCTTCATTCATCAGATAAACAGCCATTCTAATGTGCCTCATCCATGTAGTTAAGAACATAACATATTTAATTTCTACATACATCTCATTAAAGATTTTAATATGAGTTTTCAGCAATTGTCAAAGGAACAACTTCTCTCCCTTGAAAACCTATCTTCAAGAGTACTGTAAACAAAGATGGGGTGGTGCATGCAATAGTCTAATGATCAGTGCTTTGCAGCATTATCTCTAGGGTTTGGGCTTGATAGGCAGGTTTTGCTTGAATACACAGGCTTTAATTAATAAGCATGTTTGGGGCCCTGCAAAAAAAAAAGTCTCTCTAATCCCTTTCCTCTGCTTAACTTGGCTGATGACACTGGGTGGTTTGAGAATTTCATTGCAGTATATGACAGGGCTAACTGGTTTGAAAGATCTTTGCATTTGATAGTAAAGACACAAGTGCAGCCCACTTTCTGATGGCTGAGTTTTAGCCTTAAAAATAACAACAACAATAACAACAGTATTGTTGCAAGATATATAAGGTAAACCACTGAATCCTAAAAATAATTTCAGTTTGGTGTAGTGGTTAGGTGCACGGACTCTAATCTGGGAGAACTGGGTTTGATTCCCCACTACTCCACTTGCAGCTGCTGGAAGACCTTGGGCAAGCCATAGTTCTGTCATAGCTTTTATCTCAAGGACGGCTCTGGAAAGAGCTCTCTCAGCCCCACCTACCTCACAGAGTGTCTGATGTAGGGAGGGGAAGGGAAAGGAGTTTGTAAACTACTCTGAGACTCTAAGTGAAGGGCAGGGTATAAATCCAGTCTCCTCCTCCTTCTCCTCTTCTTCTTCTTGTGTTGATCTACAGTAGAACAGCTAGAATCGAGTCCAATAGAACAAGATTTTGAGGGTATAAGCTTTTGAGAGTCAAAGTTCCTTTCGTCAGATACATTGAATCCAAAATATCAGTTGTGTAGGATAGATCCAATGAAATTTCCATAAGTATTATTCCTAAGGGTCACTTTCAGAAAGTCAGAGGGAAAAGCATCCAGACCGAGAGATTTTCTGGTCTTCAGGGCTCTGATCCCAGTGTGGAAGCTGTTGAAGGTATATCTCAAAGTCAGGCTCAGCATCATGCTTCTTATAAAGTTTTCCTTAGTGATTTTCCCATGTAGCTGTTAATATGGGGGCCGTGATTGCACCTCTTGGTTCCAGCAATGGAGTAATTACACATCTTGTTTTCCTTTGGCAGCTGTAATTATTTTCCCCCCATAAAGGTTTCATGGTTTGGGTCTCAAGTGCTAGCACCATGATTCACATTGATAAATCGCAAAAGAATTATGCCAGAATCATGGGAAATATCACATAGATCAGAAGAAAATGAGCAATAAAAGCCTTTACAACCTATTGTAGCAATGAACACTTAGAGATCAACTATGATAAATCCAAAACAATTATATTCACAAAATCCGAAAAAAAGATCAACCAAAAGCTGGAAAATTGATGCACATTCTATGCAAGCGGTCAATGAATTTAAAATATATTATATTCCAGTTGAATTTATCATGGTCTAAGTATATTCAGTATGTTAACTAGAAAACTGAATTAACACTGTTAACATTAATAAGGGGGAAAAATAACCCCAGGTTTAGGGTTTAACAGTTTATACTAGCACTTTTGAGAGTATACAGAGCTCTTGTGATACCACGTCTGCTCTATGGCTCACCAACATGGCTCGCAGGCCCAGTTAAACTACTTGATTGACTTCAGGCAACTTTTTTCATATAATTCTTGCACTTCCCCCATGTATAGCATCTACAGTGATACTGCTTGAACTGGGTCTTCCAAATATTTCTACTTTGATGTGAAAAGCAATCATTAACTTTTAGATTGCTTAACAATGAAGACCTCCCCACTTTCACTTGATCAGCTGTTATGTACGTGGACCACCTCCAGGGGTCCACAGACAGGCCAGAGCTAGGATCTGAAGACAAAGGAAACTTCGGATCCTGGATTCCCCAGCCCCAACCAATAGCCACCTTGGCCGGACATTTAAACCCTCTAATGGAAGTGGGGGGCGGCTGGTGGATATGTATATAGTTGGCCCGGTTGGCCATTAGAGGTAGTCTTTGTCTATGTGAAGTACAATAAACGTGTGCTACAGCATGTCGTCGTCCGAGTCTTCCATGCGGCGAACCCAGTACTTTTCAGTGGCACCGAGGATGGGATCCCGCTGAGCCAGCAAGCACCGAGCATCGTTCCAGCCAACGCGCTCAGCGCCGCAAGCGCCTCGCTGCAAGGAATCCCGCTCCTCGCTAAAGCGCCACCATGGCCTCCGCTCGGGGAAACTTGGAAACGTACGATCCAGACCACCCCGAGTTCTGGGACTCGTGGACCGACCAATTGACTTGCCACACAGCATATAATGAAGTATCTGATCCGGGCAAGCGACGGAACCTACTCCTGAGTACATGTGGGGTGAGCACCGTCCGCCTAGCAAAGAGCCTCCTCGCACCAAGATCCATCCTCGAGTGCTCGTACAAGGAAATCGACGCGGTAACGAGCTACCTCACGCCCCAGCCGACCACCCTCGCCAAGCGCATCAAGTTCCAGACCCAGATCCAGAACACGGGAGAGACGGCTGCAGCCTTCCTGGCAGCCCTGCGACAACTGGCCATGGGGTGCTCCTTTACCAAGGTGGAGGAAAACCTGCTTACGCAATTCGTATGGGGCATCAGCGACCAGAAGCTGCGCAGGAGGCTGATGGGGACCACCGACATCACTCTCGACGTTGCCCTACAACTCGCCATCACCCACGAGGCCTCGTGCCAAGACCATCAGCCAGCGTCAGCTCGCCTCGTTCTCCCTGATTCAGGCCCGGAGAACTCGGAGGAGGAGGCATACGGCTCATCCGACGGCCAGCGCGCCAGAGACCGCCGGGCCCCGAGGCATCAGGATCAACTGAAAAAAACTCTGGCCGCCCCACGTGCGCAAGCTGCGGAGAGGCCCACGAGTGCAAGGCTTGCCGTTTCCACGATGCAACGTGCCACACTTGCGGAAAGCAGGGCCATCTTGCTCGGGTCTGCCGGTCAAAAAGAAACCGGTACCAGCAGCAACCACGCCGCCAGGCTGCTGGATCCTACGAGATGGAGACCGAGACGTCCGACCTCTACCTCCTCACGGTCTGGCCATCGCTGCAGGTACTCCGCCTCCCTAAAGTAGAGCCCACCCCGAAGATCCAACTAACTGTACGGATTGAAGGGTCCCCCTGCACGATGGAAGTGGACTCGGGGTCTGCAGTGTCCATTATTTCCGTAGACACGCTAAAAAGACTTTGCCCAAAGGGGGGACCCCGCTTGCGCCCGCCCCACTTGAACTTGGTAGACTTCCAAAGGAACCCGGTTCCCATACGGGGGGTGGGGTCATTCCGGGTACAGTTCCAGGGGTTCGAGGGACTGCTGGACCTGATTGTAGTCGAGGGAAATCTAGTCAGTCTGCTGGGAAGGGCCTGGTTCGCACCGCTGGGCATCACAGTCGGGGGAGTGCTTAAATGCGGAGTGAGAGATTTTGCTGAGATTTGCAGA
>NW_015161432.1:485729-501892 GCF_001447785.1 Gekko japonicus
AGCCTCGCTGAGCTGCTAATGGGCCGGCGCCCTACAACGCTACTGGATCGGCTACACCCCGACCGAGCTCCGAACTCGAGGGGACTGATTGAGCAGCGGGAGGCTCCCAGTGGTTTCTTTCCGGGGGATCCAGTGTTCCTCAGGAACTATGGGTCGGGACCCCCGTGGGTCATGGGCCGCGTAACCAGAGTCAAGGGCCCGACCTCCTACGAGGTGTCAACAGAGGATGGTCGGGTTCTGCAGAGACACATCAACCAACTGCGGAGGCGGCAACTCCCAGAGCCTGGAGACCCCTCCCCACTGAGGCCCAAACCAGAACCAGACATGCCAGTCGAAGCCCCTCCCCGTGAAGAGATTACGCCCGACAGCTCTCTTCCAGAGAACATTGAACCAAATACCCAACAACCGGCCCCACAACTGGTGCCACCGCCCTTGGACACAGCCAACCAGCTGGAACCCAAGGTCAGTGCGCCAGTGCCGGAACCCCGACCGAGCTCCGAACTCGAGGGAAGAAAATGATGCCAAGTCCAAAAAGAGAGAACATTGAACCAAATACCCAACAACCGGCCCCACAACTGGTGCCACCGCCCTTGGACACAGCCAACCAGCTGGAACCCAAGGTCAGTGCGCCAGTGCCGGAACCCAGGCGTTCCACGAGGGAGCACCGCCCCCCCCGCGTACTTGCAGGACTACGTAATGTAGGCGGAGTCGAAACTATGGGGGGAGGGGTGTTATGTATGTGGACCACCTCCAGGGGTCCACGGACAGGCCAGAGCTAGGATCCGAAGACAAAGGAAACTTCGGATCCTGGATTCCCCAGCCCCAACCAATAGCCACCTTGGCGGGACATTTAAACCCTCCAATGGAAGTGGGGGGCGGCTGGTGGATATGTATATAGTTGGCCCGGTTGGCCGTTAGAGGTAGTCTTTGTCTATGTGAAGTACAATAAACGTGTGCTACAGCATGTCGTCGTCCGAGTCTTCCATGCGGCGAACCCAGTACTTTTCATCAGTATTGTTGGTCTTCAAGGAACGGAGCTGTAGATTTTAAAATCACTCAATTGTGTCCAGTGAGGTCTTTGAGTCCCTTAACAAAGAAGAAAAGAGAGCTATTCATCAAGAAGAAAAGAGAGCTATTCATCAAGAAATTACTTAAACAGGACTGGGACCTCTTGCTTAAAAATGCCAGAAGGAAATGTTCTCTGCTTTACACAGGAATTAAATATCCAGCTGAATTTGAATCCCCACAATATCTTCACATGTTGATGGTTCCTAAACGGAGACAGTTGTACATGATTGCATGCTGTAATGCATTACCCACAGCTCAGATGAAGGGTTGCTTTCTCAGGACATCTCCCAAAAAGCACTTTTGTGACTGCTCTTTATCAGCAGTTGACTCATTAATGCATGTTTTTCTTTATTGCCCAAAACATGCTGAGGCCAGGGAGGAATTTATTTTGAAATGGTTATTAAAATACTCAGCTACTGTGGACATCCATTAGCTAAGATTACTTCTGAGTGGCCACAACAAAACTTGCACTGTTGATGTGGCTAATTTTTGCTTCCTTGTTATTCTTAATTCTTAAATTATGTATGGCCTATAGGCTTTTGAACTTGAATGAAAAGATTCCTAAGGGCCAATATGGCAACAATCCCTTTATGGTTTCTTAACCACTGGGTCAGATAACAGGTTGCCTTCTCTGTACAGGACAAAACAGTGATTCTTTTCAGTACTTTCTTCCCTTAGGGGTGGGATGGAGGCACTCCCATCTAGAACCACATGCAGTGTGTAACAGCAATCAGTAGGATTGTTCTACGGTTTAAGTCAAGCCATCAGCAAAGCAAAAGGGATTTGGACTGCATTACCTCTAAACTATCAGGTATGCATCTTGGGGTTTTATTAGATTTAGTCTTACAGATAGGGGCTCAGGTGCCATCTATGGCATCAATTCCACTCTCCATCTGAATTGATGCAGAGGACATCCCACCCCATGCCCCATTTTGGAATGGAACACAAGAATTGATGGTTGCAGGGCTTGGTCAAGGATTCCTGCAGCCCAGCCAATTGTTGGGAGGAAGGAAATAGATACTTAAGCTAGCACTGCCTCCCTAGAGACAGGCATTTAGATGCAGCAGCACCTTCCCACCTGCCCAGCTTATGACAGATAACAACAGGAACATCGAATTGCTATCAGGGCACAGCACATCCCTTCACACTGAATTGGCAGATGACTGTTTTTCATCTGCTCCACATTGGTGACAGGGATTGCAAGCTTTATAATTAGACCTAATCCTCATGGACTGGTTAAGCCTTAAGTAAGGATGGCAGGAATTGGATAGGTTGCTATGGCATAGGTACGTACAACTAGCAAGCAGTGTGAGGCATCAAAGGATGAAGAGAGGTTTACAGAGTCCAGCTGCTGATTGGATCCAGGGAGCTGGTGCTGGGCATCATTGAGTGAATTGTTAATTGCCTAGGAAAAGTGGAATAAAACTTGCTACCTCTCAGCAAAGAGTTGTGTGCAGGCTAGAATAAACAAGGGCAGCAGCAACCCTGGATGAGTTTGGAATCAGGGAGCTGAAGTAAGCTGTAAATTATCATTAATTATTTTTTTCCTGATTTCTTCCCTTCATTGTAGAACCCAATTTACCCCTCTTAGTATTCCTTAGGATCCCTGTGACCCAGGAGAAACGTTGGGGGAGCATTTCAACTATAGTGGTATGGAGAGGCAAGAACAACCTATTTTGCTAAAAGAAATTTCGAGACATTAAAGGTTCCCCAAATGCTAGCAGCAGGGAATGGCTATCCACAGATGACCGATAACACACATGAAAAGGGAAGAAGCATTTGTCAGTCATTAATAAACCCAATTCAATCAATATACATGTCTCCATTTTGGAGTGTGGGGGCATCTTTAACCCAGTGGTGTACCTCACCTATTTTGGCTCCTCTCTTTTTTTGCAGTGAAGTCACAGCTGAACTATGGTGTCCCCACAGGGCTTTTAGGGCAAGAGGCATTTGGAGGTGGTTTGCCATTGCCTGCCTCTGCATCAGCCCTGCTTAGCTTCTGAGATCTGACAAGATCAGGTCAGGCTGGGGCTATCTAGGTCAGGGCCCCTCCTCTATATGATAAAATTATTTCCAGTAATAATCATGGAATAAAACAACTAATGATAATGGTCAGGCAATAGATTCAGATGGGTTGCCGTTTTGGTCTAAGCAGCAGAAAAAAGTTTAGTCCTAAAGATGCCACTGGACCCAAACTTTGTTTCAGTGAGAAAAAAAAATTCAACTTTCTATATATCATCATGCCCGCAAAAAAAGAAAAGAAAAAGATTCCAACATGCTATTCCGTGATGAGAGACAGTGTGGTGTAGTGGTTAAAGTGGCAAACTAGGATCTTGGAAATCCAGGTTTGAATCCCCACTTGTGCCGTGGAAACCTGATGGGTGACCTTGGACCAGTCACATTAGTCTCAGCCTAGCCCTGACCTGGACAGCACCAGGATAGCCTGATCTTGTCTGAGCTCAGAAGCTAAGCAGGACTGACACGGAGGCAGGCAATGGCAAACCACCTCCAAATGTCTCTTGCCTTGAAAACTGTAGAGGGTAGCCATAAGTCAGCTGTAATTTGATGTCAAACAAAACAAAACACATCCATCATACTGCTTGTGTTCTGAGCAGGCACTTGGGAGGGCTTCATTCTTCATTTTGAAGCCCAGGAACTGACCGTCTCAAACAACTGCAAGGCATTTTTTGAGAGCTAGGTCTCTGCTTTGTACTAACTTTTACTAAAGGTTTTGGAGTCAGTTTGGTGTAGTGGTTAGGAGCGCAGACTCTAATCTGGGAGAACCAAGTTTGATTCCTCACTCCTTCACATGCAGCTGCTGGTGTGACCTTGGGCCAGTTGTAAATTTTTCAGAGCTGTTCTCTCAAGGGCAGTTCTTGGGAGAGCTCTCTCAGCCCCACCTACCTCACAGGGTGTCTGTTGTGGGGAGGGGAAGGAAAAGGGATTGTAAGCCACTCTGAGACTCCTTCAGGTAGTGAAGGACAGGATATGAATTCAATCTCCTCCTCCTCCTCCTAAACACTAGCCAAAGCATTACAAAATAGTGATTGCAAGCTTCACCAGACTGGATGTTAAGAAACACACTACCCCCCCAAAGAAGGTGCCCCTATCCTCCATTGTCTACAAAAAGCTAAAGTCAAACCAGAGAATCTCTGCAGTAGAAACTGAAGGGAGGGGCATTTTTGCACGCCCAGTAGAGCCATTGCAATGTACAGTGCCCAGAAAACCTAGTGCCATTGTGGCAATTACAGCTGATGTCAAGCACAGAATCATAGTCCAAGCAAGAAGGGGATTGGAAGACCAGCAGAACCGGAGTAATGTACAGTGCCCAGCAAACCCAGTGCCTTCTGTTCATAATATTAAGAAAGGTTTGCTTCTATACCTCTTTTAAATAATTCTGTCACCAAGCAGGATAGGGATGAGAAGGTCTTGTGACCAAAAAGTGAAAATAAAGGGGGCGGGGTTTTGAAAAAATTAAATGAAGTGAGAAATGAATAAGAAATGTGTGGAAAAGAGGGAGAGAAATTAAGAGAGGGAAAGGCTGTTTTATCTTGCTGCAACACCCTAACTAAGATCTGGTTGAGCTGGGTGCAAGGCAAGCATGCCCATAGCCATGGCCCCCCTGGGGGTGATGTCCCCTCCTGAATTTGACCTGCTCCTCCCAGCCACCTCCCCTCCTGGTCCCTCCCTGCCCCTGGGAGACTAGGCTGACTGCAATGACAGAACAGAAGCTGGTTGGTCGTAAGGGGAAGGAAGCATGGGAAACACAATGCTGCCATGCTGCCCTCCTCCCCTGCTACCAGTCTGCCCAAGCTGGATCACATGACACCAGTAGCTAGGTCACATGACTCAGTCTGGCTGGGCTGGTGCAGGTGTAGTGAGGCACCAGGGTGGGCCATTCCACTCAGCAAAATACTCAGCCTTGTGGTCTGATGGATCACCTCTCTGTCTCCCCCTGTCCCATTCATCAGCCGTGTAAACTTTCATGCTTTATTGCTGGTAATTAACTTGCTGGAAGGCTATGGAAGAAGCTGTGGTCTGATGGATCACCTCTCTGTCTCCCACTGTCCCATTCCTCACCCGTGTACTTTCATGCTTTATTGCTGGTAATGAACTTGCTGGAAGGCTATGGAAGAAGCCGTGCTGCAGATGTAAGGCCATTGCTCGCCTTCCCACTTCTCTCTCTCCGTTAAGTAGATTAACACTATTTGGATCAGTCACTAATATAATTAGTGATGATCTAATTAATCTCCCCACTCCCGGTCTTTGCACCCCCACAGAAAATTTTCTGGCTACAGGGTTGATTAGGAAAGGAAGAGAAAAAGGCTGAACTACTGGAGAAAATGATCTGCAGGCTGGCAATTACTGTAGCAGCTATCAGTGTGCTGGCTTGGTTGTACATTGTGTTAAGCAAGTTTGCTTCAGTTCTGGAGAAAGGGAAGTCCAGCCAATCGTAGAGTGCTTTTTGTTCTGCTCAGACTTCCCTCTGCCCTTAATGGCTGCAGTCAGAACTGCATTTTAAAAATAAAAGGAAAGACATCTGGCTGGCTTTGAGGACCCTCCTTCAAGGACCTTCCTCAAGTTGCACCTGGGGTGGAGCGCACCCCACCCTGCCCTTGGTATGCCACTGCTTTAACCTACTCTAGTTGGTTAATCAAATGCAGCCATTCCTATGAAAATGTGACCTGGCCAGAGTTACTGGTGAATTGATCATATCCAAGTTAAATTTTTGTAGATTATTGTAATGTGCTCTATGTGGGTTGGCCTCTGAATATTGCTGAGAATCTTCAATAATTTCAGAACACAGCAGCAAGGTGACTCACTGGTAAGAATAGAAAAAGGAATCTCAGTTTTTACCTAAACAGTCTAAAATTGGACCATGTGAAGGATGGCCTACTCACATATGAACATGTATGCTTAATTGTTAAGGTCTTCTTCAGAATTCCCAGCTTGCTGTTCCAAGCAACACTGTCTTCTGGAGCAGAGCTAGTGTTATTTGCTCAATGCCCAGAATGTCCAGGTGTTTATTGAGACTTCTAGGCACTGCTCCAAGGGCTCTAATGACAACTGGCATTGTCCCAGTTTTTTGATGTTGTTGTTTGGCTTCTTGATTTCTTCTTATTCAACAGCCTTTCCTCTATTCAGTGCTAATGCCACACACTTGCCAAGGCTAAATTCCATTGCTATATCTTTACTAAACATTCAAACTGTATTTATTATTTTATTATTTCTTAGATTTTTGAATCACCCGTCCCAGCTACTGCAAGGCTCTAGGCAATGTACAACAGGGAATGAAAACATAAAAACTCTACAATTAAAATAAAATGGTACCAATAAAGTTAAAACTCCAGATGGTGAACTGAAATCACTTCCCATTCCAGACTGCCCAGCTACCTCATGGGTAGGGGAGGACGAAGGATGAGTGATCTGGAGAGCAGAAGAGTAAAGAATCAATGTTTGATGATGACTTTCCAGACATTTTCAAGTCATCCATATACAATAAGTGTCAAAACTTTGGGCCTGTCCAGCAAAACTGGTATCCTAGGATTGTTCTGTTGAGAATGATTGTGAGTAGTATTAGGGCAATGACAAAGAGCAGAGGTTACTATTATTAATTGTCACCGACAGACATTTGCCTGGTAGATGGTGTTCTGCAATTTGAGATCAAGCCAAGTTCTTGGGAACTGCAGATGTATCTTTGCAGGATTCTTGCTGTTCCAAGCAACACTGTCTTCTGGAGCTGAGCTGGTATTATTTGTTCTATGCCCAGAATGTCCAGGTGTTTCTTGAGACTTCTAGGCACTGCTTCTAAGGCTCCAATGACAACTGGCATGATGGTAACCTTCTTCTCCCAAGGACACTCTAATTCTATTTGTAGGTCTTGGAATTTTGTGATCTTCTCCTGTTCTTTCTTTTTTATTCTGCTGTCTCCTGGGATTGGAATATCAATGATCCACAAGAACACCTTGAGCTCAGTTGTGCTGCTGCAATAATCCTAAAACTGAAACCACATATGGTATACCATATATGAAACACGTATGGGATACTTCATATGGTATACTGGGAAACACAATGGCTTGATCCCACCTAGAATTCTTCAGGTTCAAGAGGAGCAATTTTTACAGGTTCTTCACTCCAGTGGGAAACCTCCGGTGTTCTCCAACCTTTTCCTAGGAGTTCCCTATCCTCCAGGAGAAGCATTTCAGGGAGCTTGTGGGGCTGCCACAGGAGGGAGGGAATAAGCAAAAAACAACCCTCCCCCATCTGCATGCAGAAATTCTAGGTGGGATCCAAGCCTAATAGTAAAAAGTCTCCACTGATTGCTGTTCCCTTCTTGTTTTATTGTACTTTACTGGATAGAAATAAATAACCAAAGGGGCTATGAAGGCTAAGATTGGTTTAACTGTTCATTTATTTAAAGTATTTAAATCCTACTTTTCTCCCAAACTACAGGACTCAAAGTGGCTAAGTTTTAAAACAAATATAACACCACATTACAAATAAAAGGAAGAAGGCAAAACCTTCACTCATGGGCTGCTGAAGGCACAACAAAAAAGCTCTCTTTTACAGAGTATCCGAAGGTCAGGTCAGGGCCTTCCTTATATAGTCAGGAAGTCCATTCCACAGAACAGGGGTGGATGCTAACCGAGGCAAGCCCTGTGAAAACCTTTTAGGCAACCTTAAAAAGAGAACCAGGTGCATTTATAAAGAATATCCTGTGATTTTTAATCTTACCAGGTCCTGCACTGACATTACATTGTCATCAGAAAAAAGATCCATCTCTTTAGGGTTGCACTCTCCGATTTCATCCTGTCTTCTTAAATATGAGTCCTTTAGATTCTGCTTTTCCTCTTTGATATCTTAGCAATCAGTGAACTACTCATAGCAGGAATATGTATTTCTTCCTGTTTGCAATATGAATGGATATTTTACTGCTTGAGATGGGGAAGTGTTTGAAGCGACAAGAAGTAACTGATTGCTACCTGGCATAAAAATTGACTGAGTTTAAACTTCAAGCAAATTTTAGCCTATATCGAAAATATATTTCACTGCTAGCTCCTTGGCAGCATCCCGTTTGATATATGATGCTGCTTTGTCTCTCCAGATACTGCTAAATATAGTACTGCACATGCACTGGATTAAATAAATGCTTTAAAATTCTTGTAGCTGAATGTGGCTATACAGGTTTGCCTGGTGGACTGGGGCCTACCTTGACCATGGGCCATGGGGTGTGTGCCATAAATCTCTCTGCCATGTTGTAAGTAACACTTCCACTCATTCAATACAGGCCTGCAGAGCTACTTGTTTGTTCATGAATACATATTCCACTCATTCAATACAGGCCTGCAGAGGTACTTGTTTGTTCATGAATACGTACTCAAAGCAGCAAAAGAATAATTTTGTTTTTGTCTCCTTTCTTTTAAAAATGTTATTACATACAGGGCTAGTTCAGCCATATAGGTGAACTAGCCTAGGGTGTCAAGCTTTATGGAGCACCAAATTAGATTGAGATAAATGTCTTTTCTCTCTCTCTATCCAGCCAACTATTTGTCTCTATATTGAATGGGTGTGGGGGGCAAAGTGATAATTTGCCTAGGCAGCAACAATGCTTGGGGCTGCCCCTGATCCTATGAGTGGTGGAGGGAAAATGTCACAAAAGAAGAGCCACACTTAGGTGTCATTTGCAAAGGAGTCAGGACCCATCATTTGCAGGGGGGGGGCATAAATAGATATAGCCTCAGGTCATATGTTATTTGCAGCCTTCACATAGCATAGAACAGTGCAGTTCTTTCCCTCACCAATACAAATAATACAACAGGGCCCTGAAATCCTGCTCACATGAAAGCCCATTTACTGGACTTCTGATTCCCCTTATGAATTAAATCTGGTGCAATCACATAGATGTGATTACCAAGGTTAAACTGTATGTCCTCTACACATATTTTCCAAAACACATATTCCCTTCCTTTCAGAGCAAGGCTTCTTTGCAAAGCTCTGATACTTATGAGGATTTACCAATGATTAAAAAGGGTGATAAATAAAACCCCATTTCTCCTCTTCTCTCCTCTGGCAAAATTGTAAGCCTTGCAATTCGAAGCTTAATAGACATTTGACAGTATTTTATTTTTGTGAACACATTTATTCCTAGATAAGCCCAGGATTTTCACAAGTCTAGACTGAAACAATTTGGGGGGAATTCTACATATTGTTACCCATGGAAAGAAAAATGTTGTCTGGGGGTGATTGAATAAACTATGGAAGAAGTAAACCAGCACCATGTTCTGGGCCAAAATAGCATGCAAATTGCTCAATATATACCGAAGAATGTAATTAGCAGATTCCTATTGAGTTTAGAAAATCCAACGAAAATCACCTAAAATCTTCCTGGATACCTGCCCTCCCTTTCCTGCTTCAATACCATTTGTGATCTGAAAAGTACTGGGTTCGATACATCAGGACGCGGACCATGACATTGGAGAAAACGCGTTTATTAGTACTTAACACATGGAACAAAAACTAACAGCTGGGTGGCCAACTTTATCCAATTGTGGAGGGACACCCCTAGGTTCTAGGGGGGTTTGACCTTCCTGCCAATGTCCCTATTGGCTCCTTACTTGCAGTTCAGGAGCCTAATCCCTATTGTCTTCTGGATTGAAGCTCTAGCTGCCTCTGGCTGGCGCCTGGCAGTGATCTGCGGACATAACATGATCCACCATTTTAGATTTCGTCTCTTTTTTTTTTCTGGCATATTCAATTTATATTGGAAATACTTGTCTATTATATAATTGTTTTGAAACTTTTATTCTGTGAGAGGCATTATGAACAATCTTTTGGTGTTGGAAGAATTACAAGAATGAAAAATGGATGCTGTGTTTATGGATGGATTTGGGGCAAGTTTTCTGCTGTTTTAACCATCACAGTTTTCTTCTTTCAGTCTTGGAAATTGGAAAAAAAAATGGAGAGGGAATGCATGGTCAAAAGACGATATATACCCTGTTTTCTATAGAAACTTTCTGGTTTGTTTCTTTTATGGCAATTTAATGCCATTTATTAATTTTGCCAGTTTTATGCTGTTTTTATGGCACTGATGTAAAAATAGGGATTGATTTTACCAGTATTATTTCTATTGAACTTTGTTAATATAGTTGGGGGGAAAGGCAAGAATTGCAGTCTGAAGAAACCCTTAAAGGAACCTGAAATCAAAGCAGAGTTGCCATGAGTGTCATTAATTGTCTGATCTGGACCACAAATGTGTCCCGCTTGAAATGCTCAAATGTATTGCAAATCAACTTTCATTGTTCTTTTCCATCTTAGAATTTAAAACAAGATTCTGCACATGTGTAACAAGGGTGACCTGTCTGCTTTGTGGGTATTTATTTATTTATATTTTATTGGACTTGTATACCGCCCTCCCCACAAGCAGGCTCAGGGCAAGTTCCAACAATATTAATACAATGTACAATACAATTAAAAACCACTTTTAAACCACAGATTAAAACTGCACAATTTTTTAATATTTGCAATAAAGTGTTAAGGGGCGAGGACCCTGAGGGAGGACCTTTTGCTGAATAGCTAAGAAAACTGAAAACAAATTGAAACAGGTTTGCTGCTTTTAAGGGCACAACATGAATAACAGCTCAGACAGAAGTATACAAGACTGATTTTTAAGGTTCCAGGGAACTGTGCAGTGACTGAGACACTGGCCCACAGCATGAAGCTCAGCAGAGTATCTGGGCAAGCCCTGACTTTGTTTGGCTAAAGTAGGGAAATGTTCTGACTGGAATGAACTAAGGGTTAGTCATAGTTCTTTCATATACTCTCTGTAAGCTGTGCCCCTAGTCATTGCAACTCCATAAGAGCCCCATACTAATCTGTAACTATCTATGACTATGGGCATATGCAGGGTTGGCTTTACAACAAGTTGAGGGTATGCACTGATCTTGAGCTGTAGATTTTTAGAAGATGGTTGCCTCTGGTGTCATGTTGCTACCATTTTGCTACCCCCTGTGATGTGAGAGTTCAAGAAGCTACACTGGGTCTGAATGGCTTGCCACACTTTTTAAAAATATGCCTGTGACAGAGGAGGGAAGAAATGTTAGCTGCTCAGGCTCTTAGAGTGGGTCCAGGGGTAGAATGGCCATTTTACTTACAGCAAAATCTCCTGATGGGCCACTGTTTCACTTGCAGCTAGAAACAAGCAGAGCCAAGCGGCGCCACAGAAATTCTTCTAGCATTTCAGGGGCCATTTGGCCCAGAGCCTTCATCAGCAAAGGTTCTTGTTATGTATTGTGTTTAATGTTATGCTGTTCTGTGATATTAAAATTGTTGTCTGGTATCCTAGTTGAGTAATATGATTGGCTGTCTCATAAAGACCATCCATTGGTCCTGAAGCCACCCAAAGTAACCAATTGCAAGCCTCTGCTTAGGTCCAATGAGACCATGTAGTTACTGTTACAATGTATATAGTTCACTGTGAAATTGTATAAGAGTGAGTGCCGCTCCAGTCCAAGAGCTGAACAATGCTTGAATAAACCTCCTTTCATCTGACCATCGTCTCCTGCCTTTCAATACACTAAAGTTCTTGCTGCCAATTTGCAAGAGGAAGCGATGGGAAAACTGATTGTTTGTGCTGTTGTCCCTGAAGTGCTGGTTTGTTGTGCTGCAGAGGCTGCTCAGCTTGACTTGCGCTGGGGCCATTTTGACTTCCCAGTCCACTCCTAGGGGGTCAGACAGGGAGGTGCCAAGCAGGGTGGCTTAGGCAGCACCCCTTGTTAAGCTGCCATTGGTCACATGGGCTAGTGAGACAATAGTGTTTACATGAAGTAATCCCTGGCACTGAAAATTGGTAGAATAGAGGTGAAAGAGGGCTTTTTTGGCAGGGGTGGTACATTGCCTTTGGAAGGTCATATCATTTAGCTCTTCTATGGTCTGCTTCTTGCCCAAGGACTGTATTATCTATATCACTTTAGACTGTTCAGTGCATGTGTTATACCATTCAATGCCTTAGTTTGTTTTTGAATAAGCACATTTTAATGGCTTTTTTTAATGGTTGTGATTTAATGGTTTGTTTAAATTGTAAGGCACCTCAAATAGGTACCTGGAGAAGAAGTAGCATATAAATATTCCAAACAAACAGGCAGGTAGATAGGTAGGTGAACATTCCCATTTTGTGGTACTACCACTGTGACTGACAGAGAGAAAGAAATATTTTCTTTGCACCCCCACGTGGAGAGGGGGTAGAGGCAAATGCTATATTTGTACCCCCACATGGAATTTTTAACTTCTGTCAATAATATTCACATACCGCAATTAGTAATACACACAATTACCAAGCAAGTTCGGATCTATTCAGCAAAAAACACACCAAACCAAACCCATCCCATTTACGTGTGTGCACTCAGATGTACCTGAGCTGAAAATGAACTGGAAATTAGCTGTTTCCAAGAGTAACAAAAATTTATCCCCCATAATTTCTGGATTGTTTTAGGATTCAGGTGACAGGAGCCAAGAGGAATAGAGGAAGCTGGTCCACTAAGCTGGTGGCATCTCCCTCCCTTTGAATTTTAAAGGTACATCATTTCTATGGCTACTAGATCTGGACTCTCTACAACCCATAGGAAATAATGGCTTCCCTTTTTTCTATGGTTTGTGGACCTAGGCTCTAGGCAGGTCTACCCAATCAGCTGTTAGTCAGGGTTTCTACTCTATTTAAATTTTAAAGGACCATGGTTTTATATGGGGTATACCTTGCCCCTATTTTGGTGGCCAGGTCTTTTCATATTAAATAAATAAATAAATTTCAAAGATGTCACCAAGCTGTTTGGCAATACCAGCTTCCGCTCTCTCCTTCCCTCCCTTCTTGCCTCTGGGGTGGGGGTGGGGAATTGCTAAAATGGTCTCAGATTTTCAGGTTCTAAAACACCCTGAAAAAATCCTGAAACAATAAGGAGAGTCATAAAGCATTACATCGCTTTGAGCCCACTGGGGAAAGCAATTAATAAATTGAAAATTATTATTATTATTATTATTATTATTATTATTATTATTATTATTATTATTATTATTATTATTATTATTATTATTATTATTATTATTATTATATCTGGGATAATGAAAAGCATGCCTTCCCAAATTGTGATCCAAAATTGATCTGATTTTTTTTATGTGTATACCACTAATCCCATGGTTATGATTCTGGTAGAGACATATATGTTGATGAGTAGCTGGCCAGATACAACCCCAGAATTTGGCTGAGGGGCTGGAGGCCATGGTGGGGTGGTTGAAACAGAGCAGGCTATGACTGAATCCTGCTAAGTTGGAGGTTCTGAGTGGGGGGGACTCAGGTTGGTGGAGCTGACTCCTGGCTCTTGATGATGTGCCCTTAATACTGGCATCAACTGTCAAGAGCCTGGGTGTGGTTCTGGATGACTCCTTGTCAATGGAGGCCCAAATCACAAACATTGCCAAACTGGCATTTTTCCAGTTTTGCCAGGTCGAACAACTGGCCCCACCTGTCCCGCCCTGACCTAGCCACAATAATTCACACAACGGTCACCCCCAGATTAGACTACTGTAACTCACTCTATGCAGGGCTACCCTTGTTACTGACCCAGAAGCTCCAACTGGTCCACAGTGTGGCAGCTCATGTCCTTATGGGGACCCCACAAACAGCACATATTCAACCCATGCTGCATGAACTGCACTGGCTTCAGGTGGAGTACCATATCAGGCTCAAAGTTTTAGAGTTAACCTTTAAGGCCCTTAATTGTCTGGGACCCACATGTCTTCAGGATCACTTCTCCTAGTATACCCCTGAAGAGCATTACACTCGGCAGATAAGAACTTACTAGTGACCCCCCAGCCTGAGAAATATCCAGCTGTCGTCCACCAGGGCCAGGACATTGTTTTTATCTGTGAACCTGGTGGAACTCTCTGCTAAACAACAACTGTGTCCTGTGGGACTTAATGCAGGTCTGCAGGGCCTGTAAGCCAAAGATGTTCTGCCAGGCATCTGGTTGAGGACAGCAACAGTTTCCATCTGTCCGACACTCCTGTTTCCTGCCTCCCTCCCATGAGGCAGTGGCACAATCGGTAGTTTAGCAAAATCTCATCAGGCAATTATTGTTTTTCTTTTGTTGTTTTTAACTGTGAATTTAAAATTGAATGTTTTATTGAAGTGCACTGTCCTGAGCCAAGTTCTGCAAAAGAGGGTGGTCTAAAATGTTGATGTAATAAATAAATTTCCAATTTCCAATAATCTTTATTGGCATAACAATAAATAAATAATTAGAGTCCCTACTGCCCCTACACTTACTTCTTTTTGAGGAGCTCAGGGAGCCTGCCACAGTGGACCCAGGCAGCCTCCGCTTCTGGCAGGCTCTGCCCAGGTGACGGTGGTCTTAGACAACTGTCCCTGGCCTCCATTAGATGAGCACAAGAAGTAAGGTGAGGTAGTGGCTTGTCAGTGATGATGGGAGACTGGGAGAAGGAAGGGTGACCTGGGTATTCCCTGGAGCAGGCCGGAGGCCCACCAGACCAATAACAGCCCTGGGATATTCGGGATGAGCCCTACCTCTTTGGATGAGGTACTAGGAGAGAGTTTTAAAGACTGGAGGGCAAATTGGCCAGCTGGAGAGAGTGAAGGACAACAGCCCAGGCCAGTGTCTGAAGGGGCTTTGAATGCACTGGTGGGAGGCCAGGGAGTTCCACCACATGTACTTTATAGGGCCTGCCTAGAAACAATCAAGGGGGAGGAGGCCAGGTCTTGTCCTCAAAGTCAGAGTGCAGACAGAAGCCAGGGAAAGAAGGAATCAAGGTGAGGGAATACCCCCCCTCCTCTCCATTGCTGAGGCATTGCTCACAGGCATGCTGGAAAAGGAGAAGCTTGAATGTGAAACTGCCCCCAGACTCCAGCCCCCAACCAGTAGAGTCTGACATAAATACAAGGTGTAGTTCTGTGTATAGCAAAAAGGGAAAGAAAGGAAATTCACCAGTGTGGCAAGGGGTTATGTAGTGCTTTTACCAATATTCAGCCTTGCTCCCTGAATATCTTGTGGACTTCACCATTTTGTGAGAGGTTAGGAAAGGCAGTACTGGACAACCCTAATGGGGAGATGGTGCACACTGAGATGACCCCATCACAAATGTATGGAAATGGATTCAAGTTGTTTAAAGGGGGGGGGAGGAAAACAAAGTAAAAGAAACACTTAACGTGCACATTCTTAGCAAACGTCTCTTCACTAGGGAAGGTCTCCCCTGTTTTTGCCATGCACCCATTCACTCTTACCCCATTTATTTATTTATTTATTTATCCAATTTATACCCCACCCTCCCCACCAAGGCAGGCTCAGGGCAGCTTACATAAAAGTAAATACATAAATAACAATTAAATTACCACAAAAACATCTAAAAACAGTGCAGTATCGTAAAGTGCTAGCAGTGCTGTTTTAATTTCATAGTGATGGCATTATCATATGAGTGCATCTAGAGAACCCTACTCTTTAACATATACAATGGTGGTGTTGAAAAGTCTAGCATAAAAAGCAATAAATGCTGGAACTGGGAACTCCATTGTAAATGACTGTTAAAATTTCTTGTGTCAATTAGCTCACTAGACTATTCTATAGGTAAAGGTTCCCTTGCTCGAAAGCCAGTCAAATCCGACTCTAGGGTTGCGGTGCTCATCTCCGTTTCAAAGCCGAAGAGCCAGTGCTGTCCGAAGACGTTTCCGTAGTCATGTGGCTGGCATGACTAAATGCTGAGGCACACGGAACGCTGTTACCTTCCCACTGAAGTGGTACCTATTTATCTACTTGCAATTTCTTGCTTTCGAACTGCTAGGTTGGCAGGAGCTGGAACTAGAGACAGGAGCTCACTCCGTCATGCGGCACACTTGGGTCTCGAACTGCTGAACTACCGACCTTCCACAGCCTGCAGTTCAGCGTCTTAACCACTTGAGCCACCGCAGCTCCATAGGCTACACTATACATGGTTATTATTTCACTAGGCTACTGGACAGCCTGTGTGACATATTGGTTAGAATATCAGATTAGGATCTGGGAATCAATGGGAGACCTTGGGCCAGTCACACTCTT
>NW_015161432.1:502334-504211 GCF_001447785.1 Gekko japonicus
TGATGCCACACTAGACCTTAAATCCTGGTTCAACCTTGTGCCCAAACTTACATTCTATACCCCCCCACACACATTACATTGAGGTCACCCCGGTTTTGCCCCACACTTGGCCTGGGATAAACAAATGCTGCTATAATCAGGGATAAGTGCAAGGTATTGTGTTGCAAGTTGAACTCTGATAAAACCAGGGATGAGATTCAAGTGCGGAAAGGACTATTGTCAGGTAGTCCACCACAGCCACCCTGCACTCCTTGGGGGAAAGTTGGCACAAATATGGTCAGATAAATACATTATTGATGCTTAGTCAGGCAGCAGTCCTCAGCCACTGCCATTAATAATATGAAGTTTGTTCCTTTTGAACTCTTTTTATTTGATTTGCAAAAATATTTGTTAAGACATAACAAAAATGAAAATGATCATAATAAAGGAGGAAAGTCATCAGAAGCTATGCTTGTAATTGCATCAAGCAAAGCCCGAAGTTACTTTTCGTGTAACCTGCTACTGTCCTTATGCTAGTCTGAAGGAAATGACCAGGGAGGGTAAAATATGCTCATCTTGTGAACCAGGAGAATTCTTTGGCACATTGTAAATGCACGTGGTGTTGTCCCTACTTTTTAAAGGAGATGTGAAACTCTCCATTGCCGTTTCACATAAAATATGGGTGACACTAGGTAATTTAGCTCTTGAAATATTTCATCAGCCAGAGAGCCGGGTGGGGAGAGGGGGGTTGAGACAGGAGGACAGATAGCAACCCAACCTCATTCATTCACAGTTCCTCCTTGGCTCAGCTGGATTCATAAATCAGACATCCACGAGAGCAATGCCAACTCCCCCCCCCCCAGTCTTATGCACATATTAACATCCTCCCAGCAGTGAGAAAAGTGGCTCAACTTTATGTGAGAGCTCTATTTTATTTCCAGAATGGTGATTCCTTTCCATTTTGAGGGTGTCCCAGGGTTTAAAAACAAGGATATGTATTTATTGTGGTACTTTGCTTGCCCTTAAGAAGCCGGATCAGCTTGCCGTTCCTTAAATATAACTCAACTATTCATTTTGAGGCACTGTTTTTCGTCATAGCATGGTAGCAATGAAGGAGTAAATAGTAAACATTTATCATCTAAGCGCTGCATTTATTGATTTCCCATATACAGCACTTTGGGTGCTTGGTGATATATGTTGGTCCCAATGAAAAACGAACAGTTATAAGCAGTCACTGATTATGGATCATCCCCCAGTGCTCAAGTGGACATTGCTTGCTTATTGCATTTTAAATGCACGTTGTGGACCTTAAACATATAGGGCCAGATCCTTGGCAATACTATGGCAAGGAGTCATGATATCCTATTGGCTACAACAATATGTGAGTCTTTTTTAATTCACCAAATGGTAATTATAGAGAATTCTGTATCACTCCTTAATCTTTTTTTATTCATAAAATCTATTAAAAGTAAACAACATAACAAATTCCCAACAAATATCTCACTCCACAGAAGAAATACACTAATCAACTCAAACCATAAAGCTGCAAAAAGTTCTAACCACTCCTTAATCTTAAAAAGAACCATGTGCAAGAAAATGTCAAGTGACAAATTATTCCATTACTTCATTGGGGGGGGGGGGGTTTACTGCCTTATAGTTGCACTCTTCCTACTTATTATATATTCATGAAAAGAGTAAAAAGAAAAATGCACCCTTATTTTTCTCCTCCTTCTCATGTATAGTCAACACAAGAGACTAATTGTAACTACTAGTGCCAAGCACATTGCTTGAACATAATGGTATCTGCTTGATTTGATTTTGCTATTCCTCCTATGTCTACACATGGAGCCATCCCTCAGCAACAGAAGCAAGGGAGCCTTATTTGACTAATTCATACG
>NW_015161432.1:504270-518898 GCF_001447785.1 Gekko japonicus
GCCCTCCCAACACAGAAAGGGAAGCTACCACAGGAACACCCTGTACTAACCACTTATCTCAGATAATCGTGCTTCTAAGGAAAATGTTCACTTGTGGACTAGGGTCCCTCAGGCTGTTCAAAGTAGTCTCAGGCTTCCCTTCTTTTGAAAGTGATCACATGCAGGTAGAAACTGAAGGTCAGTATCTGGCAACTGCCTTCTACTAAATGAAAATCCACGCTAAAGCAGACCAAAAGAGCAAGAGCAAGCCTGCTACAGACAGACAGACACGGCTACCCATCTAAATCAGACCAAGGTTACTTTCATAGCAGAAGGGATTAGCTGGATCCAGTTCAGGATCTCTTTACAGAATACATACATTGGGTCCTATTTGATGTGAGTGGCATGTGAGTGATAGATTTTCTGCAATATCCACATATAAAGTCCCTGATTCAGTGTTATACCTCAGTGTACAAAGGATGCTGAGAACTTCACTTCAAACGCTATTGCTAATTGAACATACTTTGATTGAATTCCCCAGTCAAGCCCCCTTGCTAGATTGCTTGCATTTGATGTTCAGGTTAAACACTGCCAAGCTTAATTTTGCTACAGGGCTGTAGCAGAGTCATGCTTGGGTCATTATAGTGGCCTACTTTTCAAGCATAGATTACTCAGAGTTTGTCCCCTTTCACACTAATTTATCTCTGATTGGGACTATTTGGCTTCCTTTCCTCTTAGCTGATAAAGTGGGTGCCATTTGCCAAGAAATTCTATACATTCTGTCATGACCATTTCCAGCCTACTTAGTGATTCTGACTTTCACATTACTGTTCTAAACTGGATATTATCTGTTGTCGGTCCAGTTCTGAATAGAGTGATACAGGGATGGAGGTTTCATACAGCAAATTCCATTCCATTAATGACCCATCTCTGAAGCAATCTGGCCATTACACTCCCCCCCCCGCTCTTTTCCATGGTGCAGTCTTCCTTGAACATTTTAAAAAAACATTCTAAGTTGATCACTACAGACCAATATAGCGCTTTTCAATGTATCTCAACGGTGCTGCTGTAGCACTGAAGTGCTATATTGATCCAGTAGGGAAAAAAAGCAGCACACTACATTTTAGACAGCGCACTACAGAGATTCAGAACCACAAAGAAGAGGTGGAAATGGAAAAAAGCAGTTTATCTCAAGAATGGCTCAACCACACTTTGCTAACTGGACACAAGCATCTTTGTATGAAAAGATAAATAAAACCTGTTAGCAGCTGGTTGCTAAAACAGTTGTGTCAGAAATGACACAAAAACCCCATTAGCAACCAGCTACTAAAATGGATTACAAAGGCTGTTTGAAAGAAGCCAAGGTTAGTGAATGAGGAGGACCAAATGGACTAGGAAGGGACCGACACTGCAGAGTCACTTGCAGAGGATGCCTCCTCAGCACCTGAGGCCACCTTGCAAGAACCTGCAGAGAAACCTCTTCTTCAGCCCCTGAGATAGACTCCAGGCCTCTGATATGCAGGACTTGAGCCTGGCCCTATAGCCCTCTGGGACCCTCTTCCAGTCCACAGGAATGCTGGCGGTGGAGGGCATGGGCTGAAGTGGCACAAAGGAGGTGGTGCCAGGCTGGCTGCCTGCCATACCAGGACAGAGCAATGCACTGAGGGTGAGTCCTTGAAGGATCCCGGCCAGTGTGCAGAGCTACCTCAGGGACTCCAGCACCTGTTGGCAGTACAGCTGGGATCAGTTACATCCCAGCCTACCTCAGCTGGGGCCTGGAAAGGCAGCCTTGTTGGATCAACCAGTTTGCAATGCCATAATCCTTGCCTGTTAGATCCAGTTTCAGATCTTGAGGGATCCTATGCTCCAGTCCTTGCCTGCTCCTGAAACCCAGACCCTATTCAGTGACTGTCTGCAGGGTAAGACCTAACTGTTGGAGGGAACCAGCCAAAGCCAGAGGTCAGACCATGCAACTAGGGGTGCCAGGTCTCTACCTCTTGTCCAGGGGTAGGGGAAGCTCCTTGTCTGGGAGTTTCATGCACACGCCATGATGTTGTCACCCGGAAATGATGTCATCATGCTAGTTTTCAGGCCAAATGCTAGCGTGCCCCCTGATAACATGCCCAGCGTGATGATGTCAGCTTTGGGTGGTGTAATTGTGCCGGACACATCGGCCTGATCCAGACACTTTGGGGGTGGGGTTTCCCCCGCCGGCTGGATCTGGGCTGGTAGGTTGGGGGCCCCTAGAGTAAGCAACCCCCCCTACAGGGATCTCATAGCCCTACATGCAACACATTTTTTTGGTGAGTTAGGCTGGCTTTCCCCAGACCAGACTTGCTTTCCCTGCAGTCACACAGCAGCTGCAAGGAAAGGCATTTTAAAAGTTCCCAGAAGCACAATTCAGCTTGGGACTGTGGTGTGAGGGGACGAAGAAGATGAGATTGGATTTATACCCTGCCCTTCACTACCCAAAGGAATCTCAGAAACCATCTCGGTATGGTCCAATATATTGTCTTGGCGGGTATGGAGATGGGTCTTTAGCCCATCTAAGGTGGACAAGGCATGACGCTGGATGAACAATGTCATTGGTAGGTCGGTGGCTGCGTGAGGAGGGAAAGTGATACCACACCTAGGATGAGACTCCTAGGTTTCACCTGGCTTAGTCAGTGGAAAGGGAAACACCATTCCTACAAGGAAGGTATCTGGGGTTCTGTTAACAAGAGAACTCAAAAAAACCAAGAGATATGAAATGCTGCTTATCCTTCCCCACTGTTGACACATCTGCTTGTACATAATGGACAAACAGCTATACTATCTTTCATTACAGACTGTGAGACAGGATATTGGTTTTCCCACATCTAGACCCAAATGACACACAAAAAGTGTCTCCAGAGAGCTCAAAATAATTTCCTACATCTCTCAGCAACACCTCCTGAATGTAGACTACCTCTTAATCATGCCTTGAAATCTAGAACAAAGACTTTATGATGCTAAATGTTTTGAGGCAGACAAGATATACTTGAACCTCTGTCCTTCCTCGCTGGACACAAGGAAAGCAAAAAGGGGCTGATTCAAACGGGGCCTGCGTTTTGCGGGGCTGGGCAGGGGGAAGAGGGCTAGCAGGAGGCTGGGCGGGGCAGGTGGCCAGTGGTGGGAAAGGACTCCTCCCCTCGCCTGGAGCCAATGGCAAGGTGCCAAGCTGGCAAGGGAGGATGGCCGAAGTAGCGGGGTCAGCCACTGGCTGCCTGCCCCCAGTCTTTGTCCAGTCACAGAGTGACTCGCCCACCCATCCCACTCCAAGTGTACAGGGAGATGCCTGATATGCCCAGCGGGCAGTGAGGACTGAGGGCTGGTGCACTTTAATCAGCCAGATAGCATTCTGCTGTTAATTAATAAGGGTTGTTGTTTTTACTTTATGATATGTTTCTTTATTATATATTTCTCATCACAACTTTAGCGGTAACAGCATGGTACTGGATCTGTTTACAGAATTTGGCCTGCGTGCCATTTCATGGATATGGGGACCCCTCATGGGGTCTTGGCATGAGAGATGAAGGGGAGCATGCTTGCTCAAGGGCTAACAGCAGGTATCCTCATGACCAGATGGCAGGGGAGAACAAGAAGGAGCAGTAATCCATGTGGGCTCCAGCACCCATGCCGACTGGCTGGGTGCTGAGTACATCGGCTGGCAGTGGAGCCAGCTGATTTCCAGTGGGCCATGCTGTGCCAATGCTTCTTACAGCTGTAGTCAATAAAGTTTTGACCAATTTGCCCACATATCTTCCGAATTCAGTTGTGTTCTTTCATACGGAAGGGGTATAGCTGAGGGAGTCTCCCCCCCATAAGAGCTGGAACCCACAATATCCTTTTTTAAAAGTTAGTGCCACAATCACTTGCCAATCACCATCATGTGGTATTTCATTCTAAGAACTCCTTTATTTAGAATTCAGTGTGTATGCATAACAGGAGCATGGTACGCAGGATAGCCCCCATGCATGTACTGAATAAACAGGGAGGAAGAGAGGATGCAAGTCCACTGCCCCCCTGCCTCCACACAGTTGCCTGGTTATCTCCCCATGACCAGTAATGTTTGGAAAACAGCATCAGTGATCACAGGGAGGGAGCATATGTGCAGCCTCTTCCTCTGTATAATTGCACACTGCAGACAACCAGGTGATCACATGGAAACAGAGGGCTGGCCATTATACTCATGCCATGAATTCAGTGCATGTTTGGGGCTGACATGTATATC
Source organism: Gekko japonicus (assembly GCF_001447785.1). Taxonomy (NCBI): domain Eukaryota; kingdom Metazoa; phylum Chordata; class Lepidosauria; order Squamata; family Gekkonidae; genus Gekko; species Gekko japonicus. Next base: position 508,502 of record NW_015161432.1, read on the forward strand.
AGGCTAAGTGATGGATGAATATGCTCTTATTAATTTTTTCATATATTTTCTTTGCATTTTCATTGCTGAAATTGATTGGGAGGGTTCTGAACATAATGTTCATATAATGGACATGGTATTGATATATTCATCACATATAATCTGAAGTTTACTGACTTGTTGATATACAAAAATCTTTGCTCAATGAGTTCATCGGGGGGGGGGATAGGCATGAGGAAACAGAACTTGCACACACATAAAGATTCACGGTTTCAATTTGCACAAAAAGAGAAGCAAAACCCAAATGCAAATATCTGAATGAAGCCAGAAATCCTGTGAAATGTGATACCGTCTGTAATGCATAAATGGGTTTTTATCAACACAGAATGGTGTCATTTTGATTGTTCAGTCTTTGTCAGCTGCATTTGTAATCCCTCACATTTTGGCAGTTATGTTCAACATGCCATGTCTCAAAAAATACTTTATAATAGCTCATGAACGATCCAAAACAGAGTTAGGTCAATACTGCAAGCATTGTAAATTTCTCACATTAAAGTTGAATTCACACTATTTTTGAAGAGTTCTTGGGTTGGATCTTGTGAATACGTTCCACTTTTCATTCAAATCAAGGAGACTTCCCCCAAGCATTTGGCATCAGGGGAAAGCTCCATTTGCACATTACTAGAAGAGATCTGTGGGATCCAACCACTTTATCGTATTTGAGAAAATAAACCTGCCCCAAATATTAACTCATAGCTTTAAAAAAAAGTCAGAACTTGTCATACATGATAAAATGTTTGTGTGTGTTTGAAAAAATAACAATAATAAAGCCGATGACATCTCAAGTACCAGGAGTAGAACAGAGGCTAAATCTTAAAGGAACCTCATGAGGAATGTATATGTAACCCATGCCATTTTCGTTCTAACATTTTATTTCTATTAAACAGTTTAGAATTAGGGCCTAGGGAGCAAAAGGACGCAGAGCATGAGCCGTTGGTAAAATTGCTCACATATTACTAGCTGCAAAAATCCCACTCCCTCAGTCAGTCTGGCCTGTAGCAGAAGAGAAAAGGCCAGAGCAGGGGTCGTTTCGTAGAAAAAGAGCTAGGGGAACTCATTAGCATAACTCATTAGCATATGCCACACACCCTGACATCACCGGAAGTGTGTCATAAGGCCACACCCCCTGACATCACCGGAACCCATGAGGGGCCCGGCGGTGGACCTGCAAGGCCGGCGGGAGTGCAAGGAAGCCCCGCAAAGGCCCTCCCTGGCCCCAGGCAGGCAGGGGTGGGGAGAGGCAGGGAGGAAGCAACTTACCCTCCCTCTTCTCCTGCCTCCTCCTGGCTGAATGAGGGCTGGAAGTGGGGCGGCCGGAAGCAGGGGGCGGGGCTTCGTCATGTGCCCCACCCCCGTACCTCACCCAGGGGAACTGCGATCCCCCGCGATCCCCCCCAAAATGACCTCTGGGCCAGAGTATAACTGAGGGAAACTGCTAATTTCTTTGCAGGTATGTGATGGGCCCAAAAACCAGGGAGAGATTGAGACCTAGAATTTCCCCTTTAGGAGTTGTTATAAAGAAAGGGGTTTTCAAGGCAAGTTGTGATTAAAGATATGGTTAAAAGCATTTTCCTCCTGACTGAGTCAGTCTGGCCTGCAGCAGGAGAGAGAAGGCCAGAGTTTAACGACGGGAAACTGCTAATTTCTTTGTAGGCCCGAGCCAGAGAAAGGATTCCAGAGCAGCAGCAGGATCAGCTAGCATCACTGAAGAGCATATGGGGAAGAAGCAGCAGCCCTCCATTTCTTTATGTTAACATTTGGAACTTTCTCTTTTTCTTTGCTGTTTGCTAAAATTGGCATTTGTCCTGAGAGCTCTTCCCGAAGGGCACTAGGGCTGCCAAGTGGGGGCGGGTAACCCCCCGCTTTGGAGGCCCGATTTCCGCGTCGCGGAATCGGGCCCCGGGGGAACTCCGCCCCCCCAAAGCACAGCATGGCTGCGTCACCAGAGGTGACACAACCACGTCAATCACGTTGGGGGCGTGGTCCCAATCATCGGAGGAAAAACTCTATGGGGCCACGCCTTCAACGTGATTGATGTCGCACGTCACTTCTGGTGATGTGCTGGTGGCGCGTGCACACTTTGCACACGTGCGCACACTTCTACGGACGGCTCCTGGAGCCCGGCGAGGCTCCCCCGCCGGTAAGAACAATTGACTTGGCAACCCTGAAGGGCACTGAAGATCCTGTCTTTTCAAATGTTGATATGTTCATAGCTGTTATCATTCAGTTTTATCTTTAATTGCAAAGTTAAGTTTATCATAAATCTTTGTTATATTGAAAACCATTTAACACCTTGAATTTTTTCTATACTTTTGAAGCAATTTCACATTTGTCAAGCCTTAAGGATGGTGTCATTTATTGGTTTGAACCCCCCCCCCATTAGAAAGGGTTACATATAGACCAAGCCACAAGATTAATGTCCCTGCTTTTGTACATGCTGACCCTACAAACTCATTGCCAGTTAATACTGTTACAAGCACAGGACTACATTCACTGCAAGCCATGTGGGACCAGAGAGCTTAAATGAATGAATTACATATTGATCAGAAATACTTTAAACTTAAAATGCAGAGTCCCTAATGACAACAGAAGAACAATACCTGGAATAACAGAGAAATATAAATTTCTGGGTACATTGTAGAAGAGAAAGCATATCTTTTTATGGCTGAAAGATGATATATTATGCATGCAATCTCTATTGATTACCAAATTATGACAGCCAATTTCCACAATACACTTGGTTCCCACATGCGAATTGCCATTGTTCAGTTTATGTCATTGAGATCCCTATATTTGATGAGCTACCCTATATTCGATGAGTTGAGGGCTAATTTAATCACCTCTTTACTTAAAGATATGGAAATGCTAAATGCGCGTGTCATGGCTACTATTGGATACCAATGATTGTGTCACCCTCTCAGTGGCAAAATTCATAGGCACAATAATCAAATATAAGAGAAATAATACTAAGTTCTTTTAAAATATTTTCTTTGGTTCTGATTTCTGCTTAAGGTGATAGCTGTATGAGCAGTACTGGATGGATGGATGGATAGATAGATGGGTGGATGACAGACGGACAGACAGACAGACAGACAGACAGAGAGACAAATATCCCTCACCAGATAAGTGACACACGTATCTTTAAAGGGAGAACAAAGACACTAGCTCTTCTCACTGATGACTGTTAGGGATGCTTGAATACCTGACAATTTGGCTCACTTTCCATTCACTAGTGGTGATCAGGCAGCCAATTAATCAGCATTTCGCTGCTCACAGACTTGGTGAGATGCAGCAAATTTGGCCAGTGAGGGTATTAAAACGCCCAGCTGATTTCTCCTCTCCCCACTTCGAGCTTGGACTGCTATCACAAGGAGAACAGCCAGCCTTTTCTCTCCTCCATTTTGCAACGCAGAAATTAAAAGCTATGCTTCCATCCTTGCTCAGCTTGGAAGGGAATAAAAAGAAACAGGGGCTCCAATCACACACAGAAGTTGCCGCGGGATACTCATGGATGCCGGGCAGATTTAACGGGTGTGATCACACAAGCACATCTGGCAAGCATCGCGCACCCATTGGCAAGCTGTCGCATCCCGCTGAAGATCCGGAGTTAAAAACTACTGCAGAAACTCCACTATTTTATGCTTGTGACGGGCCACAGACGGACATCCTCCATCTGATCGCTCTAGTGCCACATGAAGCATGCAGGAAACTTGCGCAGACAAACTGCTACCCCTGATTCCCTGCCGTCGCATCTGATCACGTTCAGCCGGGTCACAAGTGCAGTGCAGCAAAAAGCCACACCTCCCCCCCCCCGCATTCTCTGGCCAGTGTGAATGGGACCAGGCTCTTTTTTCCCTTTAGCAATGCAAAAAATTCAAAAGAATTCTCCCCACCCATCTTTGAGGAAGGAAGAGCTACCTTTTGCAAGTGTACTGTGTAGAAGTTTTGCTGAGGGGGTGGGATTGATTAAGAACCAGAGTCCCAGCTGATCCCCAATCGTTGGTTTCTGACCTACAGGCAGGAGTTCCTCAATGCACCAGCCTACAGTTTTATCATTAGTGTTGGACAAGACAACTTTGTCTGCTGAACAGGTTCACTGAAAAAATTGTGGCATTCCTAGTGACTAGTTATAATAGGCCAGTCATTATGATTTTGTTGATCTAACCATGCTTAAGGGGAGACTGTGCTACTCACAATCCTCTAGATATGTGTGGTCACCATTTTCTATGAATAGCACAACATAAGATTTTGAGGGTGTCCATTTGTACGTATCAAAACTGGAAAATATCCATGGTGCTCTATTCACACAAAATAACAATAGGGTTTATTAGGAGGGTTGTGGGTAGTATGTTATCCCATTATGTTAGTTTGGAATACCAAAATAATAATCATTGAACAGGGCTAGTTTCTTGTCCATACAAATAGCTGTATTCCAATGTATAGCTTCTACTACCTTGCTTTTCAGATGGGTTCCTCAAAGCCAAGATGTCCTAAAGTAGATCTTCCCTTTCTGTTTTGAAAACGAAGCATAGCATGCTAACTTGAGATGTAGAATTGCAAAGTTTGCAAAGTTTGCTATGTCAAAGCAGAAGTGTCAGCTTAGGCCCCATTCACACGGAGGATTTGCCACGCTACAGGCATGAATGGTAGGCAGATTTTTGGTGCACGATCACACCGCAACATCTGGGAAGCGTAGCGTACCCGTAGCCAATCCATGGCATCCTGCCAAAGATGCACAGTAAAAGAAATACCTCAGAAAGTGCAGTAGTATCTGGAAAACGCACGACAGGTGTGGGCGTCTGATCGCGGGAGCGCTAGTATCCCATGGCTTCCAGTGCCCATCCGAGTTCTGTCGCAAACCAGATGGTTTTTCTAAGCGCATGTGCAAGAACACTAAACTGGAAGCAGTGCTGCTCTGTGGAACTGCACATGCGCACAAACACGGAATGCTTGCTGCACGGCTTCTTTGCCAGCTCCAGCATCTCCGTGTGATCGCGAGCTTCCTGCCATAGCACGAAGACTCAGGAGACTGTGTGATCGGGCTAATGCGCTTTATTTTTTCCCGGGGCAAACAGCCACGCATTATCTGGCCCATGTGACCGGCCCCTTAGTTAAACTGCAATGCTTAGTGGGGAAATGTTAGTTTATATTTAGTAGATGTAATAGAGCATATGTTCTCAGAAAAACAGATATACTCTCAATATTTATCCAATCAATACATATAGAAATTAAATAAAAGCTCACAGAAACGCAGAAAAGAATTGTAATGCCAGGCCTGAGCTAACTGCAAGATTATTGGCAGCTGCCAACCTACCATCAAGGTGGAAGAACTTCTGGTCAGAGTTAGAGCTTTGCTTTCACCAGGAACCTGTCTGAGTTCATTAATTAATTATGCTAAATTAATTATAGGTGTCCAGACACATTGAACTAATAATAAAATGCATAAAGGTACATAGGGAAAAAAGGCATAAGGTCTCGGCTGAAATACAGGTTTCAAGACCATGTTCTGGAAAGTTCAGAAGGATCCGAATGAGGAACCAAGAAAAAGGGAAAGTTAAAACATGAACAAAAGCACGTCAGTTGGGTGTCCAAAATGTCATGGACATGTGATTTGGGGAAACAAGACACAACTCAAAATCCTAATGCATATCTTACAAGGTAAAATCACCCCAGAGGGAGGCAATAGAGGAGGAAAGTATAAAATCTGAGCCTCCCCAGATAAAATCAGAAATCTCTTGAGAGATTTCTCGTGATTGATCAGTATTTGGTATCACCAGCCAGCTGGCCATTGGGGTAAAGATTTATATGGGTATGGGTGTAATGATGCATGAGTAAAACAATTAATCTAATCAATAAAGCCTTATTTCAGTTCTGTGAACACTTGGGTCCTGTGTATTCCTTCTGGCAAAATTGCCTAGAAGATGGGGAGAGCCTGATCTCCCCATCTTCAGACCACCATAGAATGTTCTAACAAAGCCACCAAGCAAGCAATAAACAATTTAAAACATGTAGGTTTAATTCCTACGTAGCTTTGTATCTCTACGGGTAACTGGTGGGTTGTGCATTTCTCCTACTGGGATTGCTTTTATGAGGTGAACACTAATGACAGTGCAAGTCTGAACTAGGGTCATTGGTTCTGTGATTGTCATTGAAGATCTTTGTGTGTGTTTAAAACCATGTAACTGGATGCTGATCTTTCCCCATCTTCCCCTTCCCTCCCAAAAAGGCATTACTGGTAGAAGGGGGAGCCTTGCAAAGAAAATTGATACTAGTTGCAAGCTGCACTGAGGAGGGGGATTTTGTCAGAGGCCTAAGGTCATCCAGCAGGCTTCACGTAGAAGTCTGGGGAGTCAAGCTGGTTCTGCAGATTAGACTCTGCAGCTCTTAACCACTGCACCACACTGGCTGTCATGAAGATGCCATTGGTCCATCAAAGTTAGTATTGTCCAGGTATGCTGTCAGTGGTTCTCCGGTGTCTTAGGTAGAAGTCTTTCACATCAGCTACTACTTGATCCTTTTAACTGAAAATGTCAAGGACTGGGTATTCTGATGCCAAAGTGTTGCTCTCCACTGTCTCTATTTAGATTTCCATGGGTGCGTTCAGACGGGCATTTAAGCCGGTATAGATGCCGGTTGGAATCGGAGTACTTACACGCGATCGCACAGCAAACATCTGCCTTCCATCCCTAACTGTCAAAAACACCATTTAAACCAGTGTATTCTGCTACTAGGTCCCCAAGTGGTGGTATCCTGAGTGCTCCGGTTCCAACCGCATTATCCCCGTCTGATCGCTCTCCACCGGTGTAGAGCCACTTCCGTTTGGAAGCCTGAGACTTCTGCTTTTCGGCTGCCATTTTTTTTTAAGCCTCCTCAATGTGCGTTTGGGCAAAGCTTCGGTCCCGCATTTGTAAAAAAAAAGGGGGGGGGAAAGAGGCTTAGTTTTACGATGCGGACGAGTCCGGGACCTCACAGAGGCCCTTTTCGCTGTAAACGTTTAAAGGGAAGTCTTTGCTTCAGTGCACGCTTTTCGGGATGGTGTATTCTGCGCCTGCGCGAAGATCTCAACTTTGTGGATGGCTGCCTATGCGCATGTGCAAAATGTAAAAAACAAATTAAATGCCGATGCGTGCTGCTGCATGTCGGTAGTTTGAACAGGCATACCATGTTGTGCTGCACAGTCAGGAGGTGAGTGTGATCGCGGTTCTTCCGGTTGGAACCGAAGCAGTTTATGCTGGCTTAAATGGCCCATCTGAATGCACCCTATGTGTCATATGTGACTTCAGTATATTACCCAGTACCTTCCCAGCCTCTTTCTTCCCAATACTCTCCTAACCCTGATTCATGTCCAGCCTGAGATAACTGGTCTTAGAACAGGATTTCTTATTGTAATTCAGTAGTTCTAGTTTGATTGTGGTCAACTTTGGGAAATCCTGGCCTTTGACTTTTTAAAGCCTGAAATGAAATATAAATAGGATAAATTAGAAGGAAGTAGCAAAACTAAACAGCAGCCTTATGGCATCTAAACTTATAAAAGTTTTTAAGGTACCCTGAAACTCCTGTCTTTTTGGAAAATAGGTTGTTATTGAAGTTATTGTAGGTTGAGCACATATAGTATTCCTATTTATATTGTGGTCACACACACTAAATAATCCACTTTCAATCCACTTTCAGTGCACCTTCCAACTGGATTTTGCCAGTTAACGCACAGTAAAATCCAGTTGGAAATTGCACTGAAAGTGGATTATTTGGTGTGTGTGACTGCAGCCATAGAGTGAGCACATATAGTATTCCTGTTTTAGTGTTATGTGTCATCTTGGGCATGATTTGATTGATGTAGTGAATAGTATGTAGCACATGTGACATGTTTTTTGATGTTCTATCTATTCTGGATAGTAAGTCTATGGGTGCATTCAGACAGCTCTTTAGATCCGCACGAGGCACGGGTGCCTCATGGATTTAAATGTAATGTCTAGACATCAACATCTGGGAAACATCTGTCTTCCATGAGCATCCCATTTGGTGCACTTAGGAGCCGTACTAAAAAGATACTACTTTAAATCTAGAGTTTTTGGTTCCGACGGGACACTTGCGGACTTTCCCCCGTCTAATCGTTCCAGCACGCAATTAAAAATAGCACTCGTTCGGGATGTTTTGACGTCAGATCATCCTGAACGTGTGCCATTTTTAAAAAATCTTGATTCTGCGCATGCGCGAATAACCAAGGATGCAATATCATGCCTATGCGCACGTGCAAACTTTTGTTTTTTTAAAAAGCCACCACGTGCACACCTCATTCAGTAGACACTGTCTAGACAATCCACAGTGGAAGCAGTGCACAGTAAGGCGCTTCCCCCAGGGGATGTCTGGTCGTGCGAGGATGGATTAAAATGATTGGGATCAAATTTGAGCCGGCATAATGGTGGGATTAGCTGTCCATTTGAACACACCCTATAACAGATAGACAAGGTACATGCCAAAGGTGACAGCCCCTGGAACTTGCTTTCAAACTCTCAATTTTTTGTTGTTTTGTTTTCTTGTAAGATCTCAGGTTGCCTATGCAAGAGTTTAGAGTGCTGTCACCCATCAGAGTAAACAGAGTATCTCGGTGGGCCAACATTCTGATTCAGCATAAGGCTCCTTGATATATTTGTATGGATAACAACTAGAAAATATGGAATGAAAAGCTCATAAGAGTTTAGTGTCTATATATTGTGACACCATTCAATTAAGAATTGCAAAATTCAGCTCCTGAAGTGCCACTCAATTAATACTTATTATGTACCTAAGTATATTTAGTTTCTTAAAGGCCCATTAATTGGGAATATGCTGCAATTAGCCCTTAAGTATGTGATTAATATTCTAGTAAATGCTCATTTAGTGTTACTTGACATTCATTACCAATTAATAGATATTTAATTGAAGCCTGCTTCCTCTGAAGCGGGATAGCAGATCAGTGTTCCCTGCTCCTCTGCTGTTCGATCTCTTCAGCCTACTCGCCTTTAAGGCTGTAGAACTGTTCTCCTCCTCATGGTTCACTCAGCTAAGCAGAAAATAATCAGTTTTGCTGCTCATAATAGCATTCAGACTGGTGTGCTGGGATTATAAATGTTCCAAAGCACACCAAATTACAGTCAGCAAAATATTTTTTAGCCCTCACATGCAAGGATCTATAAAACATGTTCAGAATTATAATTTCCTTTCCCATTTTCCCTCCCCTTCAGTAACCACAGACATACATGCTGAGGGCAAACGAGGCAGAGAAAATGCAGCAATCCATAAGTATGGTAATAATACTGCTGGGAGGGGGGGCTCTTAGAATTGCTTCCCAATGAATCTGCTTGTGCCACTGTGCAGCAGAAACACAAGTAGGAACGAATCATAATCATCTTAGGACAGAGCCACCTGTCTGGTACCACCGATGTGCTTACAGTTTGTGTGGGATAAAATGGCATTTTAAAAGAAGTTTTGAAGTAAATATTTTTTCAATGAGATTATTTTTCTGACTCCGTCTTCAAGGTCATATCAGAGAGCCTAACTTGGGAAAACCGGGACTATGTTAAATAGCTGCAGCTGAGTGTCCAAACATGTGATAACCAGGCTCCATATAGGCATAATACATTAACAGAGATATCAAACTAATAGGGGGAAACACGCAAAAAGCACAGTATTTAAAATATGAAATAGAACTATAAAATATGACATTTTCAAGGGAAGGTGTCATTGTCAGTTGTGCCAGAGCACCCACCCCTTATTTTTTTTAAAAAAGGCACTAAAATAGCTATATAATGCTATAATGTTGTTCATATAGTTTCAATGGGTTCTCTGTCTGTCTGTCTGTCTGTCTGTCTGTCTCTAGCTTTTTTCCCTTGTGGAGATAAGGCAAAAGGCACATCTGTGTGAGAGAAAGACCTAGAGGCTTACTTAAAAAAAAGAAAGATGGGAATTCAGAGAACCTGTTTAAACTATCAGTAAAACATCAGTACAGCTGTGGCGGCTCAAGTGGTTAAGACGCTGAACTGCAGGCTGTGGAAGGTCAGTAGTTCAGCAGTTCAAGACCCGGGTGCCGCATGATGGAATGAGCTCCCATCTCTAGTTCCAGCTCCTGCCAACCTAGCAGTTCGAAAGCAAGACATTGCAAGTAGATAAATAGGTACCACTTCGGTGGGAAGGTAACAACGTTCCATGCGCCTTGATGTTTAGTTATGCCGGCCACATGACCACGGAAATGTCTTCGGACAGCGCTGGCTCTTCGGCTTTGAAACGGAGATGAGCACCACAACCCTAGAGTTGGATTCGACTGGCTTTCGAGCAAGGGAACCTTTACCTTTACCTTTATATCAATGTACCAATGTACTGTT
>NW_015161432.1:518923-535717 GCF_001447785.1 Gekko japonicus
AATGCTATAATGTTGTTCATATAGTTTCAATGGGTTCTCTGTCTGTCTGTCTGTCTGTCTGTCTGTCTCTAGCTTTTTTCCCTTGTGGAGATAAGGCAAAAGGCACATCTGTGTGAGAGAAAGACCTAGAGGCTTACTTAAAAAAAAGAAAGATGGGAATTCAGAGAACCTGTTTAAACTATCAGTAAAACATCAGTACAGCTGTGGCGGCTCAAGTGGTTAAGACGCTGAACTGCAGGCTGTGGAAGGTCAGTAGTTCAGCAGTTCAAGACCCGGGTGCCGCATGATGGAATGAGCTCCCATCTCTAGTTCCAGCTCCTGCCAACCTAGCAGTTCGAAAGCAAGACATTGCAAGTAGATAAATAGGTACCACTTCGGTGGGAAGGTAACAACGTTCCATGCGCCTTGATGTTTAGTTATGCTGGCCACATGACCACGGAAACGTCTTCGGACAGCGCTGGCTCTTCGGCTTTGAAACGGAGGTGAGCACCACAACCCTAGAGTCTGATTCGACTGGCTTTCGAGCAAGGGAATCTTTACCTTTTTACAACACTAAAGCATTATATCGATATTTTAGTGCCTTTTTAAAAAATGGGGGGATGCCCTGTCACAACTGATAATGACACTCTCCCTTGAAAATCCTCATTATTTAAGACACATGTGGAAGAAAACAAACTGAATCCACAAGTGTAAAAATGCACAGGTGGCATATTTGCAGAAGAACCCTGCCCAAACAAATTCCAATGCTAGTGGATCATTTCCCAAGAAAATCAGGAGTAACTTGAGCATTTGGAAAAGGTCATTACTGATCTTGAAGAACCGATGGTCTGATTCAGTGAAGGGCAGCTTCTGTTGTCTGTTCAAATAAATAATACATATAGCTGAATATGAGGTGCAGATAAAAAGGTAGGATGGTGGGTGGGTGGAAAAGAAACATTGAAAGGCGAGGATGTTGGAGTTGCCAGGAAAGGAAAAGAGGAAATAGGGTGTGAGGCAATGCTCCCTCTAAGCTGTGGAGTCTTGCAAGCAAAAAAAATCTACTTTGTGAGCTACTAGCATTAAAGTTGTGAGCAAGTGATTTTGCTGCTGCCTAAATTAGTTCACTCTGGAGCCATCCTTCCCAAGCAAAGACAACAATGTGTGAGCCAGAGGCTACAAAACTGTGAGCTAGCTCACACTAATTCATCTTAGAGGGATCAAGGTGTGTAGCCGTGTTGGTCTGAAGTGATAGAACAAAATTAGAGTCCAATGGCACCTTTAAGACCAACAAAGTTTTATTCAAGGTGTGAGCTTTCATGTCCAATCCAAAGCCTTTTATTGGCATATAAATAAAAATACAGTAATCTAAGTACACACAGAGTCAAATTAAAATTGCCGAGTAACATAACAGAGTATCATCATAAAGAAAAACCTAATTCATCATATCATTTATCAGGCCGTAGGGCCATGGCACTGCAGAGAAACTCTGCTGTTATTTCAGTTATTTCTGTGTCTGTGTTATCGAGCAAGAAAAGAAGCTTAAAATCATCAGGGGACTCTAAAAAATGGCCTAATATGGAATATAGAAGATCCCGACGGGACCCCAAATAGAGTGGGCACTGGAAGAGAACATGGGCAACAGTTTCAACACAATCCTTCCTACAAGGACAGCACCTGCTAGGATAGGGAATCCCTTGGAATCTGCCAGATAAAATAGCTGAAGGAAGAACATTAAATCTAGCCAAGGAGATGGCTCTACGCAAATTTGGAGCTATGAAGAGCTTTCATGTGTATGCACACTTCATCCAACTTTGTTCAACTTAGAGGGAACACTGGTGGGAAGATGGATACAGGGTAAGTAAGGTACCCCCCCCTCAAAGTCCTTGAGGGTTCCTCACCATGCAACTCGGCCTAGCAGTCAGCACTGCACAAATAGCCCATAGTTTTCTTGGCTAGAGGCTGCCACAGGGAAAGAAGGAGGGAAAGCTGAATATAGGGGAGCAGATAAAGGTAAGTAAGCTGGTGGGTGGGAAGAACAGAAGGAAGTAGGAAAGGGGGAGAAGCTATGGGGGCTTTCAGGAAAGGGAGATGCCCTCCTCAAGTCCTTGTGGGCCCACCACTTGTACTTTTCTGTTGAGGATTAATGTCATGACTGAACAACAATGCATTCCAAGATCAGAAATAAAGGAGCTGCTATTATTCAGTGACTGATTTTTACCTCAAACTTCACATTCAGCTCTTCTTCCCCATGCTACTATGAAAGAGTACATTAACTTTAACACTAAGAATTAGCAAACGGAAAAAGATCTATAGTGCAATACAGTGTGTTCTATGGGGTTTTATACAGCACAGGAAAACTTTTCTGTGTCTATTCCATCAGTTGGGGGGGGTTCACAGAGTTTTGAAGAACCAGATTATTTTCTGTAATATTCTGAGAGCCAGTATGCTATAGAGAGCCAATGTGCTGTAGGAGTTAGAGTGTTGAACTAAGACTTTGAAGAACCAGGTTCAAATCTCCACTCTTCTAGAAAATTTACTGGGTAACTTTGGGTCAGTTTTTCTCTCATAGACTCACAGAGCTGATGTGAGGATAAAATGAAGGAGGGAGAACTATGTGTGCTGCCCTGAGCTCCTTGGAGGAAAGGTGGGATACAAACAACAGGAAATATATATGTAAAGAATATTCAAACAGTTTTATGGAGCTGTTCAGATATCTATGCTTTTCTTTCACAGCTGGAATAGCAGTGCTGCTGCCCAATTTCATTACAGCTCTATTTGATTTGAATGGTCAAGCTTCTTGTATGGTTTCTTCACACTCTTTTCCATGATTGTTTGAATGAAATTCAATATATCGCTATTAAAATTAATGCTTGTTTTTGTATCAGTTGTAAAGGATTGTAAAAGTTGTATAAAATATAATAGCTGTGTAATATGTCTAAAAAACCAAACATAAATGGGAGAATTGTAAAAAAATAGTAATAATGAAAATGAGGTTCCTGCCGATGCATAAAAATTAAACGAAATAAAAATATACATTGTTTTACCATAGAGTTTCCAGCAATTCTTAGAGGTACAGTTTGTCACTTTCAGGTAGTGCTAGGAATTGCCAGGAACTTCACGGTAAGAACTTCCTTATTTCTGCCATCGCTGCAGTGGTGGATGATGGGACCTGGGAGCAGGAGATTCCCTACCTCCAGGGGTTTGGTAGCCCTAGTATGTGTTACGACAAGTCTAGATTCATGTATTGAGAACTCCCTGTGGTCTACATCTTGATTGCAAGGGTATAAAATATTGTAACATTGTGTCCAATAAAGCCTCAAAAATGAAAATAAATAAATAATCTACTATGTTTTTACATATAAAATATCATGACATGAGATGATATTTGAATGGTAAGGATGTTGACTTCTTTTTTCTTCTGACATGCTGCCGCCCCCCACAACCCTCTGGCCTGGCAACCCCTGGCAGCTCCATCTCATACTAATAGTTACCAGATTTCCAAAGACTTCTGTGATGGAAGTAGGAATTTAGGCAATGTGAAACTTTCAGCTTTACAATGATTTTCTTCAGCTTGGCAGTAGTTGTGAAACTATGTGAGTAATTGGCTATGATCCAAGGAACATGTATTGTGTAGAGAAGTTAAAGCACTAAGCAAATCAGGAAAGTCATTTTTGGCTGGCCTAGTCACTTTTATACAGTTTGATGAACTATGGCTGCGGTCACACTCCAAATTAGCCACGCAAGAGATACAGAAGACAAGCGGAGTTTCCGGTCGCGATCTCACCAGCACATCTGGGAAGCGTAGTGCTTCCGTGGCACAACTGAGGCTTCCTGCCGAAAAAGCGCAGCAAAAAACTAGTACCTTGGAGGTACTAGTTTCCAGAAACTGCGGGGCAAGGGCGGGCGTCTGATCGCGTTTCCGGTGGTATCCGGCGCCCGCCCATGTCCCCTTGCGGAAAAGGGTTTTTTTCCCCCCACGTCTCCGTGGATGCGCACACGCACCCAACGGAGCATGCGCATTCGTAGTGTACACAAAAAAAGAAAACCAGTTCGCCGCGCCGCGCGCTTCTTCATTGCGCGCAGGCGTGTGTTGTGATCGGCACCTCTCCCTTGCCATGGAACCTCCACAGTACCTCCACAGAACCTCCACAGTAGGTCTGATCGCTTTACTGCATGTTAGTTTGCCCCGGGGCAAACAGCCACACTTCTCCTCTGCAGTTTCCTGCCCGTGTGACAGGGGCCCATGAGAACATGCCACTTCCAAATTAGAACTTACACATGTTTTCACCACCAATGGTCTCACCACCCTCCCTACTCATAATTGCTACTCTCATCACTAGGCATGATTGTAGAATAAAGGGGTGGTCATTGTCAGGGATCTGTGTGATCTTCAAATTGCTGTGGGACTTGCCCTTTACTTTCTGTTGATGTTTATCTTCTTGGATTGTAAGGAGGAAATTTTTTGAATGTAGTCTTAAGCTGTTTTATAATGAATCAGATCATTAGTTCCTCAAGGTCAGTACCATCCATTCAGACTGGCAGCGGCTCTAGGATTTTAGACAGAGGTCTTTCACATCAGCAACTGCCTGATATTTTCAGCTGGCAATGACATGGATTGAACTGGGACATTCTGCGTGCTACGTAGATGCTCTACCACTGAGACACAGCCTCTCCCTAATATAAAAGTTGCTTTTCTCAATAACAGTGTAAGCTCTGTTACTTGTGAATTGCAGTGGAAGAAATAAAAGAGTCAAAAATTTCTTTCCGACAAGGTCATCTTATTCAGGAGCAAAGCAGATACAGGAATTGTCATATGTGTATTCCTTTGACTACTCCCTCTACCTTTTTGTGGGGGAAAACCAACTGTGGCAATAGGTGTAATTTTATTAAATAGGCACATGATGAGCCTGTTGCAAATCATCCCAGTTGTCCCCAATCAGTGGAAGTCATTGTGACTTCTTTTGCTGCTGTTCTATGTATACTTGACTGAAAGTAAATCCTAGCGAGACTTGCTTCTCAGTGAGCACTGTGGCTGCTAGCTGACTAGAAAGAACCCTGATCTTGTGCCTTTCACAGCAAACTGATGAATAGAAATCAGCAGGTGAATATTTTCAAAGCGCGTGGTTAAATGCTATCACCTATTAATGTCTGAGGAACGATCTTATTTATTTACTTCATTTATAGCCTGTTTTGCTCTCCAGTGAGGACCCAATATGGCTTACACCACTATCCTCCATTTTTATTCTCACAACAACTCTGTGAGGAGTAGGTTAGGCTGAGAGTGGATGATTATGTACTAGACCTTAAATCCTGGTCCAACCCTGTCCCCGGATTTACATTCTACAATACACTCGAGTTGACCCCTGTAATTATCTCGGGGTATTTTTTGTTTCCACATTACATTGAGGTCACCCCAGTTTTGCCCCACACTTGTCCTGGGATAAACAAATGCTGTTATAACTAGGGATAAATGCAAGGTATTGTGCCATGAGTTGAACTCTGATAAAACCAGGGATGAGATCCAAGTGCAGAAAGGACCAAGTATCTGATCCAAGGTCACATAGGCCCCGGTCACATGGGCCGGATATCGCGGGGGGGGAGGCATGGCTAATTGCCCTGGTGTAGTTTGATCCGCGATTACATGATCAGACTTGCCGGCAGCACACCACAGGTCCTCCCCTCGGCACCAGCGGGTAAACAAGGGACCGAAGGGGAATGTCACGCGCCGGCGTGATCACACCACGGGTGTCTGGAGGCAGCCCGTGGCAAACGTTTACTAGTACCTTGGAGGTACGAATTTTTTAATGTGCATTGTCGGCGGTAAGCCACAGGTACGCTCCACTTCCCAGATGTTGGGGTGTGATAGTGCCTGGATAATCCACCCACCATCCGTGCCTCTCCCGTGGCAACTTTGCTGTGTGACCGGGGCCATAGTGAGCTTCCATGGCAGAGTGGGGATTTGGATCTGGGGCTCCCAGATCCTAGCCTAACACTCTAGCCACCACACCATGTAGCTGTCTAGTCCTTTTTAATCCTGCTCTTCATCTAAGGAGCTTCAAAGGTGTCTTAAATAGTTTCCCCCTGTTACATTTTATGCTGTTGATTAATCTGCTAAAGGTGTAGTTTCAGAGGCTGTATGAAGAGTTGTTAATCCCGGTAAAGATATAGATCAGTCTGCAAAGGAGAATGGTGTGGCATGGCTTCCATGCAGATCTCAGATCTGAACAAAGACATGTGTATTTGCATTTGAAAGCTTCTGTGGCTTCCTTAAGATATTCTGCTGGAAAGTAGGGACAGAATTGGCAGGGAGGGCGGGGTAAAAATTTGATAAATAAATAAATAAATAATCAGTCCTACAGGTAAATATTTGTTGGACTTGCATTGTCCTGTAATGTAATTGTGTCATAAATTTGCAATGTGAGGTTTCGAAGATCAGAACATTATTCAAAACAGCTCCAGTGAGGGATCATGTTATAAAAATATCAGTATCCATTGCCTCTTTATTTGGATGTTGCTAATATTTTAGCTCAAGTTACTGTTGTTTCATGTCTTTAATTATGATAATGTTCTTCTTAAATGATCTTCAACTATCTGATGTTTCTGATTTGATTTCATTCCTCAAGTCTATTTTTAATCCTCCCATCTCATTGTTCTGATCATGCATTGCGTGCTTCCTTATTTTTCTCTTCACTTGCTACTTGTTTCTAGCTGGATTTGTTATAAATTTGATCTTTTAAAAGGCTATTGGTAAAGCTGCTGCTCCTTCCTGTCTTCTTTGATTTCTCATTATCTGTCCCCTTCCCAATTTAATCTCCTATTTCTTCAGCTCTCCCTTTTGGCCATTGGTCTTGTAAATCTCTCCCTCTTAATCTCCATCTTACCTCTGAATATTCACCTTTCTTTTTCTCTGTCTTTCATTTAAAATTTTTGGGAAGCTAGTTCTGTTCTTCTACACATTTTAAGCTGTCCTAGTTTTAATCTAAATCCATTTTATATTTTTAAAGTTAAATGTGGTCAAATCTGTGGACACTTAAATCTGCAGATCGGGGCCACACTTTCAGAATACAGCTCTGCAAAATTGGGGGACCCCCATGTTTGCAGAAAAATCAGAATACATTAAAATTATTCTTGGGGGGGAGTTTAAATTCCACCCAAAACTTGGGGTTTGTCTGTGCTGAGGTGGCACAACTGCAAGCCAGCAGTTGGGGAGGTTGCTGGCACTACTGCTGGGATAAGCTGCTGGGAGAGTCACCACTGCCATTGGTGTGGAGGGAAGCTGCTGAGGTGAGCAACTGAGAGAGTTACCCCTGCCATTGCTGTATGTTTGTGTGGGAAGCTGCTGGGTAGGTGGGTGGCTGGGAGAATTGCTGCTACCATTGCTGTGTGTGTGTGTGGGGGAGTCATTGCCATTGCTGTGGAGGGGGAAACTGGTGGGCAGGAATGTTGCTGCTGCCATTCCTGTGGATAATAATAATAATCTTTCAATTTATTGATCACTCAATCCTTGCAGAGCTGCCGGCTCTGAGTGATTTACAGTTACTCATGTGTTGACACAGACTAACAATGATGGGGGTAAGGGAGGACAACATATATCATTTTTAATCACACACACTTCGCAGTCGACAGGGAGTTTGGTCAGCTGTAAGCACCAGGATGGGAAAGATGCTGGGTGGGACTGGGAGAGTTGCCACTGCTGCTGCTGTGGAGGGGGGAAGCTGCTAGGTGGGAGAGTCACCATCACTGTTGTTGTAAAAGGAGCTGCTGGGGAGCTGGGTGGCAGAAAGAAGTAGTGATGAGTGGAGGAGGCAGAAAGAGGGAGAACAAGTGTCAGGCATAGAGACACAGAGAGAGAGAGAATAAGAGAAGGGGTGGGGAGGGAGAGATACTGAGAGAAGTGGGGGGAGAGGGGAGGGGCAAAGGCGGGGGAATGAGGTAGCCTCGCCTGCAAGTTTCTTGCAGGTCCTCACTTTTCAATATATTTAATTCTTAATGCAGCCAGATCTGTGGATACTTAAATCCAGAGAGTAAAGTAATTAATAAACAAGACAGACATTCCTACAAACCTGAGAAAAGCCAAGGTTTACAGAAAAACCTGAAACCTGAAAAAGGGGTTAAAAACCACCTCCCAAAATAGAAACAGCATTTGTAGCTTTACGAAATGGCCCTCAGTGGCTGTATTGCCAGCTTTTAAGTGTTGGCTTCTGTCACTAAGGGATTGGGGATGGGGCAGGGCCCTTTCCATGGATGTTTTGGCCCTTGAGGGAGGGCCATGCCTGGTTGCAACCACTGTTAGACATCAACCACGCCAATACCCCATAATAACCAGTGTGATGCTATGGCTAGAGTTTCAGATTGTGATCTGAGAGAACCCAGGTTTGAATCCACACTCTGCTGTGGAAGCTCACTGGGTGATCTTTGGCCAGTCACATACTCTCTGCCTAATGTAACTCACAGAGTTGTTGTGAGGATAAAATGGAGGGGAGTGGAATAATGTAAGTTGTGTTAGGCCCACTTTGTGGAGAAAGGTGGGGTATAGATGAAAGGTGGTTGGTTGGTGGGTGGAAAGGAGACAAAGCAAGGAAAGCATACGGGGACTGTCAGGAGGAAATAGTGTAGGAATGGGGATACAGGGGAAAGAGAGGTGCACTCTGAAAGTCCATAAAGGTTCCCTGCCATGCAACTGGTCCTGGCCCAGCTAACATCATGCAACTGGGCTTGGCCTGCCCTGGAAAATGGCACTGCACAACTTGGCCAAATTTTTCCCAGGGAGATGCTACCAGGGGGAGTGAAGGAGGGAAAGCTGAAGACATGACAGCACATAAAGGCAGGTTGGGTAGTGGATGGCATGGAAGCATAAAAAGGGGCAAAGTCTATGGGGTCTTTCAAGGAAAAGAAAGAGGAAATAGCTGGGTAGAGGGAAATGAGATACAAGTCCTTGTGTGTGTCCCACTCCCTCCGCATAATTCTTCATTTCCTTCTTTTCATCATCAACACACCATTTTATTGGTTGCTTTTAAATTTGCAAGCCTAAATAGTATCTTTTCAAAGATTAAGTGCTTAATGTATCAGATGCTGATAAGTGCAAGAGACTGATAATCTGTATACTACTTATGGTACTAATTGAAATCCAAGTGCATCAGTTTAATTTGTTACGTAATAGGCCTAGTTTCCATGGAGCTGGGTTGTTTTCTCTCACAGTTACCTTGACATAGGTACAGACTGAAATTTAGCAATATAGGGAGTATACACACACAACACTTCAATCATTACAGTAAATTGACCTATCCTTGTATAACTATGGAATGAAAGAGTTGTATTCCTGTTTAACAGAATATATTATATTATTAGGTTTAAATTAGGGGAAGTTGACAGAGATAACAGGTACACAGAGGGCGCCTCTGAAGCTAATTTCATTATGTAGAACAAGAGGGGTACAGGGTATTTGAGAAATATTTAATTACACTGAAGGAAGATTCTGTAATTAAAATAATATACTCACCAAGTCTGGAAAGAGTATGGTTAGGAGTTAGGACCCTGTGTGGCCCCTCTTCTGGTGACACTGCCCTCTGGCATCGTGTCTTGCCCTTCTGGATCACCCCAGACCTCAGAGAAGGGGTTGTGAGGACCAGGGTTACAAGACCCACCTTTCCCCTTCATGCCCTACAAAATAATAAGAACAATGCCTGTAGTCATAAGAAAACAATGCCAACTGAGCTCTCAGTGGCCATTGTAAACATTGCCTGGCAATCACAATAATAACCCAGACCTTTTAGGCCTTGGTTCCCGTAAAGCAAAGCCTTGGGGGGAAAGCAAGAGTGCACTTGGATGCCAAAACAACCGTGGAAAAGCTCCCCTCCCCTCGTCATGTCTTCTGATGGAGGCGGGCTTCCCAGGGACAGGTCTGGCAGTGATCAACACAGAATTGGGCCCAGTCCAGTGCTGGCAGCCACTGTGCAACTCAGATCACCACACAACTCGAGACCCAGCAATGGGCACCTTGCAACTCAGCCAGACAACAGAATATATTATATTATTAGGTTTAAGTTAGGGGAAGTTGATAACAGGTACACAGAGGGGGCCTCTGAAGTTAATTTCATTATGTAGAACAAGAGGTTTACATGGTATTTGAGAAATATTTAATTACACTGAAGGAAGATTCTGTAATTAAAATGATATACTCACCACGTCTGGAAAGAGTATGGTTAGGAGTTAGGACCCTGTGTGGCCCCTCTTCTGGTGACACTGCCCTCTGGCATCGTGTCTTGCCCTTCTGGATCACCCCAGACCTCAGAGAAGGGGTTGTGAGGACCAGGGTTACAAGACCCACCTTTCCCCTTCATGCCCTACAAAATAATAAGAACAATGCCTGTAGTCATAAGAAAACAATGCCAACTGAGCTCTCAGTGGCCATTGTAAACATTGCCTGGCAATCACAATAATAACCCAGACCTTTTAGGCCTTGGTTCCCGTAAAGCAAAGCCTTGGGGGAAAAGCAAGAGTGCACTTGGATGCCAAAACAACCGTGGAAAAGCTCCCCTCCCCTCGTCATGTCTTCTGATGGAGGCGGGCTTCCCAGGGACAGGTCTGGCAGTGATCAACACAGAATTGGGCCCAGTCCAGTGCTGGCAGCCACTGTGCAACTCAGATCACCACACAACTCGAGACCCAGCAATGGGCACCTTGCAACTCAGCCAGACTTTTTATAGGGGGAAGCTGCCAGGGGGAAGGAAGGGAGGAGGGAAAGCTGAAGATGGGAGAGGGGCAGATAAAGGTAATTTGGCTGGTGGGTGGGAAGGAGAAAATGAAGCAGGAAAATGGGAGAGGCTATGTAGGCTGTCAGGGAAAGGAAACAGGGAATCGTGAGAGAGGGGGAAAGGAGATGTCCCTCTGAAGTCCTTGTTGGTCCCCTACACACACACACACACACACACACACACACACACACACACATTATTTTATATAACAGGCATACAAATACAAACATACAGAAATACACATATAGGGAATTTGTTTACATCATTTGATCTATTTGATGCCCTCATAAAGTATCTATTCATTACTATTTTCACCTTGTAGATTACTCATATACCTTTTGCATATAATTAAAAATATAAATTTTATTTCTTTTCATTTCAGTTAGCTGTCCGGGAATTTTGTATCTTGTACTCTTCTATCCATTTATAAAATCTTGACCACGTGTCTTCGAAATCTTTATTTTTCTTCTTTATGGTTAATTTGTCCATCTCTGCTGTTTCCAATATTTTAGTTACAGTTTCTTCGTTTGAGGGAATTTCATTTTGTTCCCCTACTTTTTTTAAGAATACACAATTATACCTCCTTCTCCTCTATGGTTAGAACAAATGAAATAAAGATAATGTGTCTTGTTTTGCCCATAAAATGAAAATTTCAAGCTCATAAAACCTCAATTTGTCTTGAGGCTATACAGGAAAGGGAGAAAATGCTTTCATCACCATCATTTGGTTTCTCCTTTTAAGACTGGTTTTCAGTAGAGGAGAAAACATCAAACACCCAGTTCCATTTGGCTGAAGACCTCTTTATTAACTGTAGGGCAGGTAACTTGGCATTTGGAATAAGGAATAACAATACTTAATGTTAAATACTGTGTTCAGGACGCATTGCAGTGAACAGCTCTACTATATTTAGTGGTTTCAGGAACAAGACTGAAGATTCCAGGGCAACTGCCCTGTTTAAGTAGCATGCAAAAACCACACCCAAACACACCCCACTCCCAATGATAGGCTATTTACATAGGATTGTCTCCTCATTGGATGTAAGGAGATGCATGTTCTTCATCATCTGTTTGAGTCAGTCGAGAGTGGATAACCTTAAATAGCAGAAACTTTGCTTCATGATATTACCACAGAGGCCAGAATGTGGCATAATTCCTTGGAATTATGAAAATCTTGGGTGTGAACATAGGAAATCTGTTTTTGAGTCCTAGATTATGCACTGAGGCATCAGAAAGAAGAAGAAGAGATTGGATTTATACCCCGCCCTTCACTACCCAAAGGTGTCTCAGAGCGGCTTACAGACTCCTTTTCCTTCACTTCCCCACAACAGACACCCTGTGAGGTAGGTGGGGCTGAGAGAGCTCTGACAGAAACTGCTCTTTTTTCAAGAACAGCTCTTATCAGAACTACAGCTTGCATCTCTCAAACTGTGACTGTAGGGACACAAGATTTCCCTTGTATACATTCGATAGTTCAGTACTGTGAAAGAAAGACCAGATGTGATAGGTTCGACTTCAATTTCTAGATCAAGATCAATTTCTAGATCAAGATTCTAGATGAGGCTTGCCTGCCGGAGCCGTGCCACTGAGGAGGGACTGGCTACTAGGAGAAGCTACTCTTGAGTAAGACAAACACTTTTTTGCCCGATGTCCAGTCAGCCTACGCCTTACAAAGAGCGCTTTGTGGACTCTCTCACCTCTTCCTTCTCTTGGCAAGGTGGGGGCAGCAGCTGCCAGATGTATCCAAGGATGCTGCCTGACTGAGCACCGGCTTGCTTCTATCTAGGTAGGCAGTGCCCTCCCCTGACTGAATCTGCACCCCACCCTGGCCACGCTTCCAGAGGAAGCATAGTTCACCCACCCAGCTGCCGCCACTCATGCCACTGCAGTTTCTCTCACTGCGATACCTGCAGCCACGCTGAGTCCAGGGAAGATTTGGGGATGGGAGACTGCCTGGGATCCCATTGCAGCTTGAAGCTTAGGAACTGCCAGCCTGCCCCGGAGGTCTGCCAGCATACCATGTGCCCAAGCAGTAGTACCATGGCCTCCCCTCCTTCCAGTCCCACTGAGTCCTTCTTGGGTTTCTCCCTCGCTGGCCCAGCTTTCTGGCTGGCTACTTGCTGCTGCTGAGCTGAGCAGGAGTGCAGCCAGCAGGAGTGCCTCACCAACACCAAGACTAGCCAAGGTTGCCCAACAGCCCCGATTCCAGGCTGTGTCTCTCTGGCTTGCCTTGGGTTGGGGCATAGCAGATTCAGGAGGGTGCGTTGCCCCTCCCGCCTCCGCCTAGCTACAGGCCTGATACTACATCACTTGCTCATCATGGTCTACTCGATGAAAATTCCCTATGTTTTGATCATGGCAACAGTCAAGAAGTTACCATTATGATTCAAATGAATTAATCTGAAATCTGTGTCAGGGTTTTTTCCAAGCAATGGTTGGAAAGTGTGCCTGATACATTTTGTACAAGGCATGAATAGTGGTAAATGACATGAAGGGTGCTTGCTGTTTGAAAGCCAAACTTTGTGATTCTGAGGACACTGTGAGCTTTGATACCAGTGAGTTGCAGAGGAAAACCAAATGAAAGGTTCCGTTCCTCTTTGCTGTTTAACATATTTTGACTGACATAACTTGACATCTAGATTGCCTAAATCTGTAGTTTGAAAGCAAGAGGCAGAGAGTATCAGACCTTGCTACTCACTAGGACAGTTTTGAAATAAGCTTTTTAGAAATTCAGCAGCTGAATTTGATTTTTACATGCCTATGGTGTCCTTTATTGGAACTGAGCAGGTACATTGAATGGCCACAGCTTCATTTTTAACAATTATTTTGACAGTTTGAAAAGTTTTGATTCTACCTCGTCTTATATAATAATCTTCCTGCAGCTCGTGTCACTGAGCAGCTTCCTGAACTGCAAACAGAACTCTGCACATTTCATTCTGATCTGGAGGGAAAAAAAGAATCAAGCAGAGCATATATGTTCCTGAGCTACATTTCCTTTTTAATTATATATTTAAAAGCAGAAATAAATAAAAATATAACAACAATGGGGGCACGTCTACAGATAACCATCTATAAAATGTTCCCAAATATCTAAAAAAATATGTCCATGCCCAATCATCATCTGTATACAATATGTTCAAATACTGATAAAGTTGTAAAGTCCTCAATCCACTGGATTACTGGAGATGGGCATTTACCTTTCCAATAATGTAATAGAAGTCCATTAGCAACATAAAAAAGGTTTAAGATTGTCCATCTGTCCAAATCCAAGGATATATCAGCTATCAACTTGTTAAAAACTAGCATAATTATGCACTGAATATATCTAGGAAGCAATATTCCCAGATATGTAATAGCATCTGGGTACAATCGAAAATGTCCATCAGCAAATATACTACAATTACATTTCCTTATGCAGAAAATGTAATTGTTCAAAACACTGCCAGTTGGATCTGGCCATTTTCTTTCTACCAAATCTCATTCAATTCCCCTCCCTCTCTCACACAGCTTTTGTTCCCATGATCCACAGCATAATTTTATTTTTTTTTAGTGATAGTCCCTTTTTCATTAGTGGAAAAAGATGGTTGGATCCAAACCCATGCCTAGGTCATACATAGCTGAATAAAGTTTTATTAACTATGGGAATGTTGGAGTCAAAGGAAACAACACTGAATATACTCATATACCACAAGTACCTGTGATAAAAGGTAAACGTACACAAGTCCAGCTTGTTGCCAGGGTTACACATATACCTCATTCTTCCTGCCTCATTTCCCTTGTCACATTGAGAATCACAATTAAACATAAACTTCAGCTGCCCATTCAAATTCAGGCATGTGGATAACCTGGAGTTAGGCCTCCCCTCCATTAACCAGGATCCCAAATCAAAGTTTAATCTAGGTTTACAACCCTGACTAATGAGACAAAAATTAACTCCATTTAATCCACCATCCTGCATTTATTGCTTAACGAGTAACTGGTGTGAGAACTTTGATTCTCAGTGTGAGAAATGAAGACTAAGATGCACACAAACCCAATAACAAGCTGAATTTGTTCACATTTTTCTCTAGGGATGGTTACATAAGAAATCTGGATGCAGACACTGTTTCATGTAGTATAGATACACTGAATTTTATATGTGCCTTTCTTCAATTCAGATAGAAAGCTAGGGATGGGCATGAACCTCATCACAAACCCAAATTCCTCATGCAGCTCATGGTGGGAAGCAGGGGGGGGGGGAGCAAGAGAGATCACTGAAATGGCTTGCAGCCATTTCAGCCTAACAGCAGGGCTGGTGCGCCCATCAGGTGTTAGGCTGAAATAGATGTAACTGAGAACAAAAAGAGGGGAAGAAAAACTTAACTCAAACAAGTTGAATTAAGAAAACAAAAGGTTAATTACCACAAATATAAGGGCCAAATACTATCAATTAAAACATATAACATAAATATTATCAAATATATCAAAATACATGTATTTATTACAAATTAGATAAAAACAGATATAGGCCCAATAGTAGCCTTAATACAGGATATATAGGTATCAAACAGGGGGAAAGCCGACAGGAGATGAAAAGTCTCATACAATAAATACTGAAAACAGGACCAATTAAAATCAATTACTCAAAGCAAGGATAAAATACAGAGGCCTCATTTTCAAATACCTTCTGCTCTGGTCGTATGCTTGTGTCTTCAATTTTGTGTCTTTCTCTCTTGGTCCAAGGAAAGTATATTCTCATGGAATTTGGAGCCAATAGCAAGTGAAAGTGTGGTAATTAATTTTTTGGTTTCTTAATTGAAATAAGCTATTTCAGTGATCTTTCTCGCTCCCCTGCTTCCAAATGTGGGGGAGCGAAATGGGGAGGTTAATGGCTGGCAGCCATTTAAACCTAATAGCTGATGGGCACACCAGCTCCACTGTTAGGCTGAAATGGATCTGTGTGCCATGGCTTCTCCTCCCACAGAGTGCTTTAAACCATGCTACAGGAGGAGAAGCTGATCCCAGGATCTATTTGTGGTTCTCTCCCGTGGCATCTCTAGCCCATAGGGGGGCCATTCTACCACATCACATACCTCATGAAATGAACCATTTTGGTAGGGAGGTCCATGTGACCCCATGAACCACAAACCAAAACAAACCTTGATTTTCCCAGTTCACGCCCATCCCTATAGAAAAACAGATCAAATGAATTAGTAGACATAGAGTTCCTAAAGGTCACTTTGTCCAATTTACATAATGTACAAAAATAAATATTTGGGCATGAAAAGGAGGCTCTCTTTATGTGTATCCGAAAGAGAAAATGCCCTTTCATACATCTCCTTCACTGCTAGTTTTGTGAAGTGCAAGTGAAGTCCTGGTATTCTTTTTCTCCTTTGTTTGTTCCAGTATTAAGACAGGAAGCATTATCTTGTTTTGATTTGGCTTCATTACAGCAAAAGGTAGCCAAATCTGTGACTGCCTCTGTGATAATGTTGGTTGCTCTCATAGTGATGTCATGAAGCTGAGAATTGGTACTGAACAACAGTAAAGAAGGTGGTTATTGCCATCAAGACGGGCACAGACTTTACCCCTGATCACAGAGCATCAAAGAATCACCAAAAAAAAATAATATACAGTGATGTCGGGTAACAATTCTGGCTCATTCCATATCCTGTCCTGCATCACATCATGTCATCCCAGTCTGCATGTACTGCTATGGGCCAATGTTTTGCAGAAATATTACTGCCAAATCAGGATTCAAATAAGTGAGCCAAACATGATGCCATAGAAGAAGGTAGAAAATGCCTAGTGTATCTAGCCAATATGATCAGGGGAAAATGCCTTCTAAATAAAGCCAACAGTCATACCCAAAACTTCAGCAAAACCCATCCAGAAAGTCTTTAAAAAGGAAGTAACAGGAAATATGGCAAACCCAATAGGAAAAAAAGGAAATACGGCAAACCCTACAGTCCAAGGAACATTGGATTCCAAAGCATGTACACCAACACTTCCATAGGGAAATATGACTGCTTTCTTAGAACTCATTAGCACACCAGAGAATTCAGTCACCACAACCAGCAGCTCTG
>NW_015161432.1:536058-541503 GCF_001447785.1 Gekko japonicus
CTCTGGGGCAAGTGATGCTCTGTCATCTTGGTGCTTGGGGGGGTCAACAGTGGGAGGGCTTCTAATGTCCTGGCCCCACTGCTGGACCTCCTGATGGCACTGGTATTTCTGGCCACTGTGTGACACAGAGTGTTGGACTGGATGGGCCTTTGGCCTGATCCAACATTGGCGTCTCTTATGTTCTTATGTTCTTATATGTGACCAAGACCATGCATGGTTTGGCCAATTTGGCCTTCCTCAATGGTCAAATATATATATTGCAGATTAGCTCCAAGTAATACAATAAATACTGAAAACAGGAACAATTAAAATCAATTACTCAAGGCAAGGATAAAATACAGAGGCCTCCTTTTCAAATACCTTCTGCTCTGGTCGTATGCTTGTGTCTTCAATTTTGTGTCTTTCTCTCTTGGTCCAAGGAAAGTATATTCTCATGGAATTTGGAGCCAATAGCAAGTGAAAGTGTGGTAATTAATTTTTTGGTTTCTTAATTGAAATAAGCTATTTCAGTGATCTTTCTCGCTCCCCTGCTTCCAAATGTGGGGGAGCGAAATGGGGAGGTTAATGGCTGGCAGCCATTTAAACCTAATAGCTGATGGGCACACCAGCTCCACTGTTAGGCTGAAATGGATCTGTGTGCCATGGCTTCTCCTCCCACAGAGTGCTTTAAACCATGCTACAGGAGGAGAAGCTGATCCCAGGATCTATTTGTGGTTCTCTCCCGTGGCATCTCTAGCCCATAGGGGGGCCATTCTACCACATCACATACCTCATGAAATGAACCAGTTTGGTAAACAAGCAGGTCCGTGTGACCCCACGAACCACAAACCAAAACAAACCTTGAATTTCCCAGTTCACGCCCATCCCTATAGAAAAACAGATCAAATGAATTAGTAGACATAGAGTTCCTAAAGGTCACTTTGTCCAATTTACATAATGTACTTAAATAAATATTTGGGCATGAAAAGGAGGCTCTCTTTATGTGTATCCGAAAGAGAAAATGCCCTTTCATACATCTCCTTCACTGCTAGTTTTGTGAAGTGCAAGTGAAGTCCTGGTATTCTTTTTCTCCTTTGCTTGTTCCAGTATTAAGACAGGAAGCATTATCTTGTTTTGATTTGGCTTCATTACAGCAAAAGGTAGCCAAATCTGTGACTGCCTCTGTGATAATGTTGGTTGCTCTCATAGTGATGTCATGAAGCTGAGAATTGGTACTGAACAACAGTAAAGAAGGTGGTTATTGCCATCAAGACGGGCACAGACTTTACCCCTGATCACAGAGCATCAAAGAATCACCAAAAAAAAATAATATACAGTGATGTCGGGTAACAATTCTGGCTCATTCCATATCCTGTCCTGCATCACATCATGTCATCCCAGTCTGCATGTACTGCTATGGGCCAATGTTTTGCAGAAATATTACTGCCAAATCAGGATTCAAATAAGTGAGCCAAACATGATGCCATAGAAGGTAGAAAATGCCCAGTGTATATAGCCAATATGATCAGGAGGAAATGCCTTCTAAATAAAGCCAACAGTCATACCCAAAACTTCAGCAAAACCCATCCAGAAAGTCTTTAAAAAGGAAGTAACAGGAAATATGGCAAACCCAATAGGAAAAAAAAGGAAATACGGCAAACCCTACAGTCCAAGGAACATTGGGTTCCAAAGCATGTACACCAACACTTCCATAGGGAAATATGACTGCTTTCTTAGAACTCATTAGCACACCAGAGAATTCAGTCACCACAACCAGCAGCTCTGAAGATTTAATACTGCGCAGCCATGTTTTTCCTACTATCTACCTCTGACAAACCATGAAGAAATGTATCAATGTGCTCTTCAAATGTGCAGTCTGGAGCACATTGTGAATATGTACAGACTATAACATTTTCAAGTTATATAAACTGTTCATACTTCAGAAAGCAGTGATACCTTGACTTTTTTTTTTTTTTGGCATATTTGCCAGGAAATGCTTGTCTTGGTGCTTGAAGGAAAAATGTCAGGATCAGGCTGTTTCTTCACATTCCCTATTTGTGTACTTTGAGCTGGCTGCTTGAGTTGGACTCCCTGAAGTTCACAGCAGGTGTGAAATGCAAGGTTACACAGCAAAGACCGCTTGGCCTTCATTTTATTGCAAATTGTTCCTAGAATGTTTGCCTTTGTTCTGTTGTTTGCTTTTGGTTAAGAGCTGAGCCCTTGTGGCTTACCCAGATATGCCCTAGAGTCTGCTGTCCTTCCAATTTATCACCTGACAGCAATGATTGTACAGTGTAATTAAAAGTCAATGCAGGCTTTTTGGATATATGCTATAATGAAAGAACCATCTGAAATTAGGACTTAAATAATAAAGGGTTCAGGGACAAGCAGGCTGGTATTTGTTATGCATTTTAATAGAGGAACTTTGCAGCTAATTGGAGGCTAACTAAACCCCTTGGACACATTTCAAGTCACGTCAGTGTTTTTTTCTCCCCAAGGAATCTGATAGGCTATGTGGCTTAGAACTGCCTTTTTCTATCTTAATTACCACATTGAGTTGTTCTAATGTTGGTTTACTTTAGAAGTATGTGTTATGATTATAAGCAAGCAAGAGATTTTTTTTCCTATAGGCAACAGTAATCCAATTTCAAATTTAACACTTTACTTTCTATGAAAGGTAAAGAGGTAGAGGAAGAGAAAGAGACCAATTTAAGGGTAAAGCTATATCCATAATGTGTGCACATGATGCATGCAGTTCAAATCACACAACGTGAATGAATGTGACCCACCTCATCTATCAACACACCTCCAGGGCTGAAAAACATCATCATACAGCATGGGGCAATGTTATGTCTACTCTTGTATGTTGCTATATATCCAAAAGAATGGGAGTGCCCTTCCCAAGAGCTGATATAATAAACGGGTGAACTTTCATCATTGCCGAAAAAGCCTATGGCTAAAAATTTTCAATGTATGTTAGCATGGCCATGGAGGCCTTCTTGAAAACAAAACAAAACACTGAAACACCCAGTGTATTCAACACTACTGATGGATCTGTGAGCAATTTCAGTTGGCTGATACACACAATGTCAAGGAGAAATAAAGGTCTGTTTCTTTTGAACATTTTGGTGGTCATTGTTTAGTTTTGTCTTTATTTAGTTTTATACACTACTCTTTACTAGTGGTGAGTTGTTATATTAGAGCTGGATAATTTTTTGCCTTAGAAGCAGTAGGAAGCATCTGAGTAACTACCATGTGTTCCTTGACACAATAATAAACTGAATAGAATTAAAGAACTCCCAGTAATAATTTGTCCTTCAACTTCCACTAATTTTATGTATAGTTTTTAGGATCAGCACTTTTAAACATTGTATCCTTGTACGAGTTCTGTAAATAAATTACAGAGATAGCTAGTATCTTGACCAAGCCAAAGCAATCAACTTCATACTTGTACAGGGATGGGCAGATGGTCTAGCTCAATATGGTGAAATCAAACCTTGGCAAAAGATTCAAGAAGAAGGGAAGAAGATACAATGTCTAGTCCACTTTCAATCAATCTCCAGACTTAAGAAAGATCTTCTTACAGAAAGAGGAGCAACACATTTGACTGAGTCTGAAAAAAAATACTGCACAATGTAAAGACCATTTGCTAGGACGACTTTATACACTATTACTCCAATATGATATGGAGATGGAACAAGTTAAAATATGCATGATAAAATGGTCACCTCTCTGAAATCTGGAAGGACTTGTGAAGTATTTTCATGCTGGTATGTCCTTACCGTTTTAGAATCGTACAAGAGTATGCACAGTGAACTGAAATAACATTTCACACCAATCCACAACAATGTCTTTAAGAACATAATGGAGGTCTTGAGTGATGGAGAAATTTCTTTAGTATTGGATGTTCTCCAGAGGCCAGTGACATGTTGACCCTCATTCCTTCAGCATATGTGCAACCATTTGCTATGCTTCGTTTCCAAGTATGTTGTTACAGTGAATGTATTTTAGCTTCTGTCTCTGATTCCAACGAACTGTAAAAATCTGTCACATTTTATTTTATAATCATGCCGTGTTCTTTTCTTAGGCTTATACATCACACATCCTGTCCTGTTGCTCAACAAAGTACAGGAAGGAACTGTTTTTAATATTACACTTGGGAGTGCAGATTCTAGTTTGCAATTCTCCAATTTATATCTACATCAATAGCAAAAGAAATTGAAGTCCCTCCATGATCGATGTTCTCCCTTCAGTACTGGCCTTCCTTATCTGTATAAACATTTCCTTGCAGTGCCTTCTCATTATTTCTCAGCGGAGCAGGTTCTTTTTTCTTATGCTTTTTCAGTTCAGTCCAGAATTTTCTGACATGATAAACCAAATGCCTCTCTTATATAGATTCCTTTGGAAGTGGTAGCAACATTTGTCCTTTTGTTTCCCCTTCAACTCTTAACCCAGTTCTTTGTCTTTGTAATATGATAACCCTATAATTCTGTAATATTTTATAAGTCTGACGGGCAAAAGGGCAGATAGACTCTCTGTAAGTCTGGCTTTCAAAAGCAACAAATGGAATGATCTCTAAGATTGAAGGCAAGAATTCAAGTGGATAACAGTCCTTGAAAAAGAAAAAAGGGACTTTGTTTTGAGATGACCCGTTCCAGTTCCAGCAAGACAATGCCACAGGGAAAGTGTTCAAGAAGAAAGAAGATTACAGCGTGGAAAGAGAAATTTCCCCCCCCCCCAGACGGAAGAAATAGTCAGACAACAAGGTTGGATGAAATAAGGCCACTTTATTAAATTATTAACTTCTTAACTTAACGGCAAAGGGCAACCATGGAGAAACAGCGACGGGCCGGGCCTGGCGTCGCTTCGACTCCCATCCTCAGCCCTATGAAGCAAGACACCGGGGGCCCCCGGGTTGGAGCCAACCATAAGTCGCTTGCAATCCCGGCCGAGCCCAAAATTGGGATGCGCCCTCCGGAGCCCTCCGGAGCCCTCAAGCACCCCCGCATGGCCAGTGCTGAGTCTCCGTCGTGACCATCCCCATAGGCGGTCTGCAAGCTTCGACCAGGCCGCACGGCTACAAGGCTGGTCGAGCAGACCCCTTTACCCCCTCCCGGGGTTATTAAGTGGTGCTTGCGGCCGCTGAACCATATTTTATAACCTAATTCTGCAACCGCAAGGGCCAAGCCTCTGCTTAGGCCCGTGCACCCACTCAAACACCTAGGAGTAACCTAAGCCCTTGCCGCAAGTCCTGAAGGAAGATGTCATTTCCCTTCTCAGAAAGGTGCACACCATCCCTTCTGTACAGATCTGGAAAATCAAGCCGAATCTGGGGATGAGGCAAGTAGTGGCCCAATCTAACCTTCAACATTTTATAAAACTCCCCATTGGCTCTACGCCGAGCCCTCTCGATCCCTTTAGGGTCCAAAGCGTCACGCCAAACCCGGCATGGAATCATGGCCGACC
>NW_015161432.1:544958-545146 GCF_001447785.1 Gekko japonicus
CGCAGGATCCTCCTCGCCCGCATCTGCTCCAGACGCCCCAGCCTCAGTCCCATCATCAGGCACAACAGACCCAGACCTAGATTCAATCAAAGAAAGTCGTTTAACGATCTCATCCCTAAACTTCTTCCTCTCAGCCCTTCGCTGTTGCTTGCGGTCCGGCACCGGAACCACTTGTTGGGGGGCGGGAA
>NW_015161432.1:545583-568793 GCF_001447785.1 Gekko japonicus
CCCCGGACAAGCCTGGAGGAGAAAAGCAGAATAAAAAAGGGGGGGTGACTGAAACCACCCAAGCCGAGATGGCTGCCCCAGAACTATAGACCCAAAAACGCATGGGGGGGGGAATGGGCCCGATAATCAAGAAATGAACAGGGGCCCCAGTAGCCTCACCAACTGCACTCCTGTGCCCACCTCCCTTCCAGTAAGGCCAGCCAGAGAAAGTTCCCCTCCCCCGTGTGTGTGTGTGTCTTGTTTTAACCCGGAGGACAGGTCCCCGAGGGGTGCCCTGCCGTAGCACTCTGAATCTCCGCCACCTGAATCCGCTGCTCGAGCCTCTCCCGGCGCCGACGCTTCTTCTCCCGGGGCCCAACGGCCTGTCGCACTACGCGCCGCTGCGCCTGACAGCTCCCGGGCCCCTTTAAAAATGGCCCGACGCCTCTGCTTCACCAGCTTAGCTTCAGCCGCATTGCTTCAGTACTGGAAGGTACTGAACAAATCCAATAGAAATTGATGAGAGCTAGGTGCTAAGTGGAATTATGATAAGCTTAGCCTTAATCAATGAGAGTTAACGAATACTGGATCCAGAGGCATAGTTCTTAATTCTTGCACTACATTTGTTAACAAGCAAATAGGTCTAGTATGGACAGTTGGGTAGAGTAAGCAAACTTTAGAGCTCTGTATAATTTGTTTTAAGGATTATATACAGTATATCTAGAAAATTTTGACAGGACCAGTATTAAACTATAAGATTAACAGTTAGGCCTTTGAAGTATATCAGCATGAATATTAACCCACACTCTCAACTAGTGACAGTTGCCTAATGACTCCTTAGCCTGTGACATTAAGTAGGTTGCTAACATTCAGAAAAGGTTGACCAATTGTTACATTATTCCGTGTAGAGGCTGGATCGTCCATTAATCTAACATGATGCATCTAATGATAGTTTCAAGAAAACAAAGATAAAGAAAATATCTTTTTCCTCAGGGTCAAACAGTAAGAGCTTTACTTAGACAAAATACCCAATGGAAATTAAACACTGCTCACACAAAGTGAATACGACCCTCTTGGGTCTGGTATCTTTAAGATAATTCACTACCATTCAGAGAGGAAGTTTTTAATTACTGCTGAAATAGTGTTTCCTTTTTGCAAGCATTATCCTCATTTTCCCATTCCTCCAGTGAACCTCTTTAACCCCCTTGAGCATATATTTATTAATTCAAAGTTATATTGACTTGGTTTGTAATGATAAATAATAATGTTCTCTCTAGCCCAGCAAAAGAGGTTTTATTGTGGCAGCAGCCTTTTTGCAATCAATACATCTGGATATAGGCATAGCTTCATCTATACTTCAACATTCATCTATGTCTCATTAAAGGGAAGGATTCCCATCCAAGGCTCTCCAGACATATTTGTAGAAGTGAGCATGAAGCTTGGTGGCTGTTGAAAGACAACTGAAATGTGAGGCTCTTAACACTCAGGAAGGCTGGAAAGAAGCAGCTTAGAGTATACACGTAGCCTGTCTCCGGACCAGTTAGGAGAAATAATTGGTACTGGAGAGACATGAATGATTTAACTTGTTCAACTTCAAAGCTTCAAGTAGGTATAGATCACATTGTTATAATATTAGTGGTCGGCATGAGAGAACTGTTGCAGTAGATATGTAGAGCTCGAGCAAGGGGATTTAGGTTATCCCATATCTGGCTAATCTTGCATATGGCTGCCATTTCGTTCTGGTATCCTGTATACTCTTTTAATAGGTGATGCTTTTCTCTTCGGGGAGAAATGTGTGCCCAGGTGTGCAAGGCATCAACAAAATACATACATATTGTTACAAGGATCACAGTTTTGAAATGTTCCGATTTTTTGCTATGTTGTGATCCTATTGCTTTGTAGCTATGCATTTGAAAGTGAACGGTGAGACGTGATCCATTTATTTTAGCATACCATATTTATTCAACCACAGAACTCATGAAATACCACAAGAACTTCACAAATTCAGGCTGAAAAATCCGAATCACTCAGATTTGGTTACAATAAGATATAATAAGACAAGACCCTGAAAGATACATTTGTTGCAGGAGCTCCTTTGCATATAAGGCCACACACCCCTGATGTAGCCAATCCTCCATGAGCTTACAGAGCTCTTCTTACAGGGGCTCCTGTAAGCTCTTGGAGGATTGGCTACATCAGGGGTGTGTGGCCTAATATGCAAAGGTCCGAATCACTCAGATTTGGTTACAATAAGATATAATAAGACAAGACCCTGAAAGATACATTTGTTGCAGGAGCTCCTTTGCATATTAGGCCACACACCCCTGATGTAGCCAATCCTCCATGAGCTTACAGAGCTCTTCTTACAGGGGCTCCTGTAAGCTCTTGGAGGATTGGCTACATCAGGGGTGTGTGGCCTAATATGCAAAGGTGTTCCTGCTACAAAAAGAGCCCGGATCCAGCTGTGAATGGAGTGGTTTTAATATTCCATTTCCCCCCCAGCACACAACCCAGAAAGCAGGCCTTACAGATCTGTGTAAATGTACTAGCAGAGTAATTCATATTTTCAAATTCAGTTTATTTTTGTCTGCATTTTTGTCTGCATTTGTTTCAGTTATGCATAAATTCAGTACTATTTCATGATTTTTATTTGTAGCTTGCCCTTTCTTTCTTGCCAAAGAACGGAAATATTTTATCCTCCAAACACCCTTATGAGAGGTTAGGCTGAAGGATGGTGAGTGACTTCCCCGAGGCTGCCTAGTGAGTTTATAGGTGAGATGAGAGTAGAATCTCATTCCAATATGTGGTCAGAATGCACATGTACTCTGTGGTCCCCTTATCCCTTTCTAAACAAACCAGTGCAAGAAAACTACTTTCCCTTTTATCACACTCATTCCTTACTAAGGAAACTGCAGGTTTACCTAAGAACGATTCTCAGCAGTGACCCACACACTGGCTGCAGTCACACACACTCCGGCCCCACAGGAGGCAGCCAACAGCATGCCTCCTGGGGGCTGCCTTTGCCTCCTCATGAGGAGGAATGGAGGAAGGACTGCGGTGCACCTCAGCTCCTAAAGGGGGAGTGGAGCCAGCGTGGTTCTTAAAGGCTGGCTCCACTCTACCCCTGGCAGTCCACTTTCAATGCACTTTCCAACTGGATTTTGACAGTTCACATAGTAAAATCCAGTTGGAAAGTGCACTGAAAGTGGATTGAGAGTGGATTATTTAATGTGTGTGAATGCAGCCACTATATTCAGAATGTGTGACTAACTGGAGAAACACCATTCCCAAATTTGAAAGGAACATTGGCTGTGATTACACACACTAAATAATCCACTTTCAATCCACTTCCAGTGCACTTTCCAACTGGATTTTGCCAGTTCACACAGTAAAATCCAGTTGGAAAGTGGATTGAAAATGGATTGAAAGTAGATTAGTGTGTGTGATTGCAGCCATTGAGTTCTAGTTATGATGAATTCAGCAAATAAAGAAGAATGATACAATGTCATGACAGAAGAATTAGCAGATATAAACAATAAGAAGAATACCAATAACTAATCCCCCCTAGATAGGATAGCCAACTCTGGGATGGGGACTTCCTGGAGATTTGGGGGAAGGAGTCTGGGGAGGACGGGGTTTGAGGAGGGCCCTCAACAGGGAATAATGTCTTAGAGTCTACTCTCTAGACCATCCATTTTCTCCAGGGTGTTATCTGGATATCAGTTGTCATTCCAGGAGGTCTCCAGCCTCCACCTGGAGGTTGACAACCCTACTTAGAGAGCAAGTTATCCCTCACAAGCAGGGCAAAAAGGAGAAGGAAAAGTGGATGGAAGAATGAGGGGAAAGAGAGAGATTTATAGCTACTGATTGGGGGGGGGGTGTCCAATGAGGAATCCACCACTCATCCAAATAATTCCGAGGGAAAATATCAGGGATATAGGTCATGTAATAGTGTGTCGGACCGAGATTGTAAGGCTTCAGAAGATGATTCAAACCTGGGTAAAATTGGGAATTAGACTGAAGCTAACTGGAACAAATATGGGCATAGATGGAGAGGAAATTTAGACATGATAATAGCAGAAGAGTCTATTTTGTGCAACAGCCACTAATGAAACCAGGAGTGTGGGTGGTCCATAATTAATGACATGAACACAGTTTCTGAGTGAGGCATTCAATACCAGGATTGTCTAGAGGGTTCCTACTAATTCTGAGCTAGTATGACTGATTCAGGTATGGTCCTGTTTCCTCCCTTCAGTTTTTGCCTTTTGTTATTAGCTGGCTAGATTCTTGTTTACTTGCTGTTAATGAAAAATAGGAAGACATGCAAGTCTCAGACATCAAAATGGAGAAGACAAAGACAAAATGGAGGCAAGGGGGTAACATCAAGCTCATTTAGCTAACACTACAGACGACTCCTGTAATCATAGGCTGGCATTATTTTTTCTTGATCTAGGATTTTGGAAATATTTTCAGCAGGGAACATGAGAAAATGAAGAGAGAACAGTCATGTCTATTGCTACAAGTGATTTCAGACAATGTTTCTGAATACTTCCAAATGTCATGAGTTCTTATTTTCATGACTGATGAATGCAATAATAATACAATGACACTTTCATAGCTAGCCATTTAGTTTTGCCTATGAACACCAAGGGCAATTTATATTGTTTCTGAATTACTTAGCTTATTGTTTATAAAGTACAGAAGTTCATTAAATCTTGATATTTGAGGTTTATTTCCTTTGATCTGGTTCTTTCTTCTTTACGTTTCCTTTACAAATGACAAAAAGTTTTCTGTCTGCATCTTAATGCAATGCCATCTCACCACCATAAAAAGGAGGTAAAAGTAGAGCCTATATATCATAGGCAACATTCAAACAGATCTGAAAAACCACCTCTTAGAAGGCAGATGATCCTGCTCTCAAAGGGAAGTCCATCTGTCATTGATGTCTTCAGTTATCTTTGTGAGACACAGTATTAATCCATTTACAAACCCCAACTTTTCTGTTGTCAGGTTTTCTTTCAAATGTGATGGTAAATAGCAACAGGAAGGACAGCAAACAGTAATGAAGTGTAAGCCAGCATTACCTAATACAGATCCCAGATGGTAAACAAATACACATTGGCCTGTCACTTCAAGACCAGAAGGCTCTGTTTGCTTAGCATTTAGCTGAATTGAAAGAACTGTTGTCTTATTCCAGGAAGCAATCCAAACATTTTTAGTTCTCAAATTGAGTCTGAGCAGACGAGGGACTAAATTTGGCACAGTGTCCTTGTATTTGTTCTATACAACTAGAGGTTCTCAGTAGGATGTGAATTAATATGATAATATCCTTACTTCAAAAAAAATTAAGAAGGAAGTCATTTTCAGCATATTAACCGTTTTTAAAATCAGGTTTAAGGAATATTTAAGGAATAGTTTCGCTCTTTAAATTATTATAATAATTTCAATTTATGTCTGCTCATTATTTCAAAAGGAACTCATCATGGAACTCATCAGTGAGGTCCTATTTAAAACTACTCAGTGGTGGATTACTATCAAAATATGCTGCAATGAGCAATGTAATGAAAAACTCATCAGTGAGGTCCTATTTAAAACTTTACTCAGTGTTGGCTTACTATCAAAATATGCTGCAATCAGCAATGTAATGAAACCCCTTTGGGGTTTCTCCAAGAAATTATGTCACTCACACCACTCTAGGAATCACCTAGAACTCTATGGTAAAACCATGGAGTTTCTGGCAATTACTAGAAAGGATTGATTAAACTTTTGGATTTTCCTCAGAAGTGCCATCATGCTGAAAGGTATCCTGAGTCAGGCTGCAGGTCTCCAGTGTTGTATTTCAGTGTCTGCAGCAGACCAGCTAAGCAAAGCCAGGGAGGTGGATGTAGAGAACTCAGTGTCAGATAACAGTCCAGGAGTCAGAGCTACCAGGCAACAACATCCAAATCAACAAAACCAGAGGCAGAGTTCAGAAAGCAGGTTGTCAACAAGCAGTCCGAGAGTCAAAAGCAGTCCAGGAGTGGCGATAGGGGAACAGCAGTCCCAGAGGCACCCACTCGAGTGTGGTGTGCCTCAGGGGGCGGTGCTTTCCCCGATGTTATTTAACATCTACATGACTCACAGACACCTAAAGCCCTCAGCAGAGAGAGAGAACCAGAAGACCCAAAAAAGAGTAGTGGGGTGCAGGGGTGTTTGTATATGTATGTGAGCCCTCAGCTGAAGTGCCCAAACCAGCTATGCTCCACTGCCCAGTGTGAGCAGAGAGACTGTGTGAAATCAGACCCCTGACCCACAGACACCCAATGCCCCCAGCAGAGAGACAGCCAGAAGTAACAGAAACCATCCACAGCAGAAGCAAAGCAAAGCACCAGGATGGGTGTGGCACACAGAGTCCTGGCCCAGCAAACACACCACACACAGCCCAGAAAGTTGATTGACAAAAGGAGGACACCACAAACAAAGCCCCACTGTTCAATGTGAGCAAAAAGGCTGGGTGCTGTGGCACACAGAGAGCTAAGAGTAAAGCAATCCCCTTCCCTCCCCTGCTCAGCGAAGCTGAATCTGATCGTATTCTACATGCTATTAACTACAAATCCACAAATATAATATTGGTCCTCTCCTACTCACTGCAAACCCCCAACAAAGGAATGCAGGGTGCACCAATCCTTATAAAGTTTTCATATCCCATAAAGCTGAATGAGAGCTCTCTCATTGGTAGTCAGTAGTACCTGTAAAGCTTTGGAGGGTCCCAATTGGTGGTTTCCAAGGCTGGAGAGAATCCCACCCCCACCGTTGTCTGGGAGTTTGGTGGTGTTGATGCTGGGTTTTCTGGGAAACATTTCCATCACCCAGACTGCCATAAACTACCCAGACTGCTTCCAAAGTTCAGAGAATGTCTGTGGAGCACATGTTTCACTGAACATTGCTTCCTGGACCTTGGACTGGCTGAAACTTGGCACAGATTTTGCTCTGTGTGCCACTTTGTGCCCATCCCTATCTTTAAACAGCTGATCCATGTGGAGCAAAATGCTCTGTGTGGCTCAGCTGTTCAAAGGGCCCCTGAAAGCCCCTAAACATCTAAGCCGTGGGGAGCATGTGCCCCCATGGCTCAGCTGTTTCAGCACAGTCTTCCAGAACCCAACTTGGGACTATGAACTTTGAGAGCACCAGCACTTTATTGTAATTCTGTATTGTTTTCTCCTGCTTTTAACTGTTTTGTGCCCTTATTGTTAGCTGCCCTGAGCCCGTTGGGGAGGGCAGGATATAAATTTGAATAATAAATAAATAAATAAATTCATGAACCCAGTTCAGTTCCTGTGGGAGCTGACTGGGTTCATGGTTCAGTTTGTGGTTCACCCACAAACCATGAACTGAACCACATTTTTGTGGTTTGTTCCCATCCCTAGTAGAAATGTTTCCATTGGCTCCCATTAACTCTACCACATTGCTGGGAAGTCCCACACTTACCATTACTTGGCAAATCTTGGGTAACAGAGGGAACCAGCTTTTCTGTATGCATTTGCTGTCTGATTCTCTTAAAAAGATAGCAGTGTTAGTGTTCATGTGAGTATTAATTAATCTTAGAAAGTACTATGGGACATAGGGGAGGAACTGGCCTCTAAGGTATGTTGGAACTAAGAGCTTGGTGTTGGACAAGATTCAGAAATGCTTAAATGCTTCTGTAACTGACTTCCCCATGGTACCTATAGAATTAGGTCTATTGTATGATCAGCAAGGCATAGTTTTATAATCCTGTTACTTTCAAATTTATATAGCTGAAATGTTTCAGGTGGCAAATACTCTGTTCCCTAGTGTTTCACATAGTTTGTATACACTGTAATAAGTTTTATTTATTTAGGATTTTTTTCCTCTGTCTTTAAAAATGCACAAGATAGCTTCAAAAGCTCCATAAAACATCATCTGATATACAAACTGATAAAAACCAAGACAGTGAATAATGCCTCATATTATTTCCCTCCCTATTATGCTGATTAGGTACTGTTGGAGAAGTGGATAGCTGGGGGAGGGGGAGGGGGAGGCAAATCAACAGAAAAAGCCTCATTCTGGCTGTTTCCACACAGGTTATCTGTCCCAGATTCAACATTGTTGGGAAACAGCATAGCAGTGAACTTGTGCACCTCCCAATGTTTCCCTGGCTTTTCTCAGATCTTTTCCAAATTTGATTTGGTGTAAAGTTTCAGGAAAGATCTCAGCAAAATCAGGATGGCTGTTTTGTGGGTGGCAAAGTTCAGATTTTTTTATTTTATTTATTTGTTTTATTTATTTATATTTACATTTATATCCCGCCCTCCCCGCCATTCGGCAGGCTCAGGGCGGCTAACAACACACATATATAAATACATTAACATTCCATTAAAACTGTCAATCAATATAAAATCATAAAACTTATATTAAAAGATGGTGAATCTTTCGATCTCAACTGTCAACTGAACACTGTCTTAGTGTAAAAACTCCACCCCCTACAGATGGATAACTCCAGAAGGATTTATCTTCAACTACAAAGAAAAGAAGCAAAAGATTGACTCTGTTACAAAAGTAAAGGCATTTTTGGAACAGCAGCAAAAAACAGCGAAGGATGGAAGAGCAGAGGACAACAGCGTAACAGAAGAAAACATTGAACATACACCGAGAAGCAGTGAAAGTTCTTCAGGCAGTTCTCTAGAAGATTCAGACTCCAATAAGGGAATGGCAGCTCCCAAATTATTGAAATCCAGATTAACCTGTTTTTATAACTGGAGCACAGGCACCATCCTTGTCTTCAAAGCCCTTTGTGCAGACACTTTTGAAGCCACCGGGAGTATTAACACAGTCTTCATTTTCTCTCACACACACTTTTTCAGACAGGGCACATTTATTCACATCTGGTCTCATATTTAGATAGGTTTTTTTCATCCCAAGCAGTATTACCACCTCCAAAATTCTTTTTGGCTGTATCTGTTAGACCCACATTGCCTGTTCCTGGCATTTTCCATTTTGCAACTTGACTGCACTGTTTATCTTAACCCCTGTAAAAGGGGGGGGGGCATCATTTTCATTATTGAAGCAGAAGTCTGTTTTTTTAAAAAAATAAATAAATGTAGAGGCTCTACTGCTGGCCCACTGACACGCAGTCCTACA
Organism: Gekko japonicus; assembly: GCF_001447785.1. Lineage (NCBI taxonomy): Eukaryota > Metazoa > Chordata > Lepidosauria > Squamata > Gekkonidae > Gekko > Gekko japonicus. Next base: position 554,701 of record NW_015161432.1, read on the forward strand.
AATGCCCAAGCCAGGCGCCCGCCTCATAGCTACCGCTGCCACATTTTCCTAGTCCCATTCACATGGCAACCATTGTACCTTCTCCTGTCCCTGCAACAGCCATTCCCTCCCCTGGAGGAGGATTTTTAAAAATAAAATAAAAATCAGCAATTGAATATTGTTATAAGGTTTTAATGATATAATAATCTGTGTATGAGGTTCTCTGAATTCCCAGCTTTCATTTAAAATAGAAGCCTTTATCCCCTTTCATTGCAGAGATATAAGAGGAAATGCATATCTCTTTTTAAAAAGAAAACTGGGAATTCACAGAACCTAATACAAAGGTCTTCCTTCAGTGAGAAAACTTTATTGGTCATAGCCTTAATACTAAGACAGAGATATTTATTTTGTTATAATGATGTAATGATTCTTGATTAAATATTTTTTAAAAAACCTGAGAAAATCCCTGGTAGCATAGGGTGGGGATGGCTGTTGCCAGTTAACTGGGGCAGGGAAACTACAGGAAACCTGCCATATGGAAATTCCATTGCTGCTTTACTGGGCAGCTGCAGCAGCAATAGGGAAACTGTACAAGTCTGCCCCTCTGAGGAAAACACCTCTGTGTCTCCCTTCACTGGAGACTGTCAGATGATGGAGCCTAAGAGCAGAATGATGTCAGGCCCTCTCACAGGTTCAGTGAGGCCCAGGCCACATCTAGCTTTTGAGTCCCCTAGCCATAATATAAATAAAAACTGATGATGAAAACCAAAAACCAAAACAAGTCTAAATTTAAGGTCCTCTTTGAGCTTGAGGTCGATGCAAAATGTTCCTCTCCTCCCAATTGGCCATGGGTGACAGTTGGATCAGGCAAGCTGATAGAAAAATCTTGTTCTTATTCTCCTACTAGGGATGGGCACGAACTGTTTCATGAACAGAAGTTCATAACAAATATTGGATGGTTTGTTGTTTGTGAAGCAATGTTTGCTAACTGAAGAGCTGCCATGAACCAATTTTAAGGCAGTTCATGGTGGTTCATGAAGAGCAGAGGCTTAAATGGCTCTGAGACACTTAAACCCTTGCTTTCTCCTCTTCATCAACAACAGCTGAGTGGTGGGGAGTGGAAAGCAGGAGTTTAAATGGCTCTGGGCCATTTAAACCCATGCTTTCTGCTCCCTGCCGCTTTTTGCAGGGAGCAGAAAGCAGGGGTCACAAATCTAGACAAACCAGTTCAGTTTGTGAACCAACCTCCTCGTTTGTATTGGTTCATGGTTTGGACACAAAAATGTGGTTCATGCCCACCCCTACCCTCTACTTTTACCAGATGGCTGTCAATATAGTTTAAGAAAGGCAGTTGGGCAGCCTTCTTATTAACATTGCATGTAGTTGGGAGTTTGAGCACTATGCTAAATTGGCTTGTCAGTTCCTCCATTCAGAAGATGACTATGAAACATTCATATTTAATTTCAAATGTTAACATCATTTCAATTTCACCTTCAATATAGTAAGGAAGTGCCCTCAGTTACTCCTCACAAAAGATTCAGCCTTGCCTGACAATTGCCTCCAAGAGATTTTATTTCTAACCTACCCTTTCAGTTGAGAGCTGTAAAAGATTTCCTACTGTGAAACAGTTGCAATCTCTCTTCTTTAACTGACTAATGTTATATATGCTGTGTAGAAGACAAATAACTGCAGGTGTATATAACTTGCTATTGTAATGATGTAATATTTCTATTGCAATGAACCTGTATTTATCTCCACACACATATTCTATTTTCCTTTCATTGAAACTTAGAGAAGCATAAAAAATGAATAATGGCTTGAGTTAATGCCAGCGGCAGCAGTGTCTTCTTTAATTGTAGATATTTTAAGGTGATACAACTCTTCTTAAGTAGCTGAATTGGGGGGAGGGTGATATTTATAAATAGTGATTCACAGTACTCCATTTACAATGTTAATCAATCTGAGAATGAGTACAGGAAAAAGCAGTACACTTCCATTAGTGTGCTGGGTTGGTTTGGTGCTGATGAATTTATCTTAATGTGAAAATGATTTCTGTGTGGAAACCTGAATATTGAACATAAGGCACTGTTTAGGAGACACAGAGATGTATTCTTTCCATATTCCATTCATTATTATTTCTGTATCTAGTGGTGATTGAAATGAGGACAGTGAAGGTTCACAGAGATTTGTCTGAAGCACGTATGCTGCTTCCCTTGACATGGTGAATTAATATTCTCCCCCCCCCCATAGTATTTCAATTTCTTCATTTAAGTTAGAGAAGTGACAGGTAAATAATTTAGTTAATGCTTTCCTTTCCACCCAAGTTTCAGGTTCTTTTTAGATCTGCATATTCATGACTTAAGTGGCATTAAAATGTCAGCTCAGATGATAATATTTAATCTTGCATATCAAAAACAATACATGTCTTCTGGACCATCATCTTACATACAGTCCTACATACATCTTGTCCTTGTTTTCTTGTTCCTTTTCCTTGCAATGTTTGTTATGCTTGTTTTTAGAAAATGAAGGTCAGACAGAGGCACTCGCCTATTGTCATTCAGTGAGCCCATGGTCCAAATCCAATACTTTCTTCACTAGAGTACGCTGGAAGATGAGGAATACAATTTTACACCCTTCTAACTCCATTGAAGACAAGTCAAGAAGGGTATGACTCATCTTAGAATTGCACTGCAACAGTGCCATCCTGAGAATACTTTCCTGGGAGCAAGTCCTACTGAATAGACTTGAGTAGGATTGCTCTCGAAATACTGATTAATAAATTCCAAATTCTCGGGAAGGGTCCAAGATGGTCCTGGATCCTCCTGGGGTCTTTGTAGGAGACCCCCAGCCTGGGGAGCTGAGGAGAGCCTCATCCAAGGCAACAGCCAAGGAATTGAGGCTCACCTTTTCCCTGTAAGGTCCCATCACCGCAGAACCAATATGGCGATCAGAGATGAGTGGACATGATCAAAAGTTTAAAAAATGCTTCTAAAAGATGCCCAAGACTCCAAACCGTGAGTTAAGCAACATTCAAGTGTTACAAAATGAACACGAGCCTTGGTAGAAATTAGAAACACCTACGAACAAAGCGTGGGTTGAGGGGGAACTCAAGACACCCCCCCAGTAAAACCTGAAAAGCGGTTTTAAATCACGAAGAAAAGACTTTAAGATAATCTAAACGGAAGAAAATCTTAATGAAGTCAGAAACTGCATGCTAGTATAAAACCAACTAAAATTGTTGAACTTTTATCTTGTTTTGGAAAACTTACTTCTTGTTGATATTATAGCGGGGAGAAGGCAGAAAATGATGCCAGAGAAAAAACCACTCACCGGAAATAATCAACCAATGACTCCCTCCCGGAACCAGGAAGTAACCACAGACTTTTCTACATGCTAGTATAAAACCAACTAAAATTGTTGAACTTTTATCTTGTTTTGGAAAACTTACTTCTTGTTGATATTATAGCGGGGAGAAGGCAGAAAATGATGCCAGAGAAAAAACCACTCACCGGAAATAATCAACCAATGACTCCCTCCCGGAACCAGGAAGTAACCACAGACTTTTCTACATGCTAGTATAAAACCAACTAAAATTGTTGAACTTTTATCTTGTTTTGGAAAACTTACTTCTTGTTGATATTATAGCGGGGAGAAGGCAGAAAATGATGCCAGAGAAAAAACCACTCACCGGAAATAATCAACCAATGACTCCCTCCCGGAACCAGGAAGTAACCACAGACTTTTCTACATTGGATTATAAATGAGAAGAATTACTGAACAAGATGTACTTGGCCTACAAGATTATCCGGACTTTATAAAGAAAAACAAACTTCCAGGAGAAATTTATTTGAAATTCACGAAACAATCTACCAGGGATCTGGTGCTAAAATCCATGATGGGGAAGGCTTTAAAAATAAAAAACGAAGATGTAAAAATTCTGAAAAATATCCCCTTTGAAATGAGGAAGAAGAGGAGACTTTATAAGGAACTTACTCTATTTCTACAAAAAAGGGAATACCCTACAGATGGATATTCCCCGAAGGACTGAGTTTCAACTACGAGGACAAAAAAATTAAGATTGACTCTGTTCCTAAAGCAAATAAGTTTATGGTCCAATTTTCAAAGCCAAATAAAAATAAAAAAGAAAAGAAGACAAAACGTTCTGCGGAGGAGGAAGATGTCGAAGAATCCTACTCACAGGATTCAACAAGCACTAGTTCTAAATCTTCAGAGATTTTGGAATCTGAAAAAGGAGAAGCTGCTCCCAAACTTCGGACAAGGAAGAAATGCAAGAAAAAAAGACTCTGAAACTAAGATAGATGTTTATGCAGTTTTTGTTAAAATGATATTCAAAGCTAATTTTTATTCTTAAACTTTTATTTACAATGCTATCTTTATATTAGTAGGTGATTTAGTTAAAAATGCATGTAATCCAGATTGTGTCACCTGTTAGCTCCACTCCCCCATTTCCTAGTAGAATTGTAGTATATCAGTGTATTAGTGTTCCACTCCCCCATCCCAGTAGCTTTAGTGTTGTAGTAATGGAAAAACAATAAAATCTTTAAAAAAAAATTTTGGTTATCCTATTCTAGCAATAAAAGCTCCCAATAAAATGTTGTGTGGTTTAGGAATTCCAGATTATAGGAACAAAGTAACGTTGGAAACAATCCATGTGTTTCCAGTGGTTGTATAGAACTAGACATACCAGGTTATCCGCCATGGTGAGCAACCTCCTGCCCTCTCCTGCCTCTGCTGGCTCTCCCTGCACTATTCCCTGGTCTCACAGTAGGAGGAAATGGTAGGGGGTGACATTGAGGATGAAGTGATGTCACTTCTGGTTGCCACATCTGTGACAGTCTTGGAATTTCCCAGTATCTATGGTTTTATCACAGAGATTTGGGGAATTCCTAGAATGACACGTGTGTATGTGTATGATGTTACTTCTGGGTGATCATTTCTATGTCAACAATGCTCCCCTCCCCACCCTCTACTTCCCCAAGCTCCTTTCACTGGCACTTGAAAGATGCTTTGGGCAGCATTGACATCACAGCATGTATGTGTTAGCCAAATTGCCTTAATTTCTTATCAATATGGAAGTTATGATTATTAATTGGCAGTAGGCAAATTAGGGAGCAAACACCATTATATACAGAGGTCCCACCTTTCCAGTAGTTACTAATAATAGACTCGGAGACTGAATTCAATTCAAAATGATGTCTTTTAATGTAGGATACTTAGCATTCAAACAATACACAAACGCACACACTCTTATACAGCTTCTAAGAAATAAAGATAGATAATAAGCACATCCGCATTAGCAGGGTATTCGTTGTTTGGGCAATAGTTACCTGTCCTTGCTGAGTGAACCTTTCCACTGGAAGACGGGAGGGGAGAATTAGATATAAGGAACGTGTCCTGAACCGACAGAAACATGTGGGACTCTGGCTACAGACCTAGAGTCAAAGATGGAGGGAGGGTGTTGGGATAGCAAACTGGACGTAAGAGAGATAAAGCTTAGATAGGGGTCGTAGATAGAGAGAGAGATGAAGAGGAAATGAGTCATCAGGTTAGGGCTATTGTCTCTGGATGGTCCTAGCTGGGTCATTGATGGGCGAGCGATTAGTTGCCAAGCAACCATGTGTAGATCCTCTTGGTTATGTGCAGTATTTGCAGGTAGATGGAGGAGGGGGGAGGGGGTTGCCTGCGTGTGTCAGAGGGAGCTCCTTATAGCATTTGGAGCTCCTTGTCTTTGTGCCTGGGCATGGCGTTATGCAGGCTAGGTAACTGGTCCATCTCACAACAGGTAAGAGGGCAGGTAACCTGAAGAACCACTGGAACAGCAATGCAAAAGGAAGGTTTGCTTCTCTCAGATGTGCAGTCTCAACTGGCATCATATTGGGTCACCATGCAGTACAGTCCCTTAAGCATACCTTTGCACAGTCTATTTTTATCACTTATGAGTTATAGTCCATAAAAGCACATTAAGTGCCTTGCAGGGCAATATATATGTGAGCAGAGCAGGAACAAAAGGTACTTTAAGGATTTGTAGTAAAAGTTGCTAAATGGGGAAATGCTCAGCACTGAGTAGTTTTCTGTTTGTAAACTCATGGTAAAACTATTAGTAAAATAAATGAGTAGTTAAATGAGTTGGTGTCGTGGTCTCTAATGGCTGCCACCACTCTGGTATGGGTCTCCTGGGGCGGGCCCAGAGCACCAACCCTACCCCTTTATACACTCCGGTTTCCCCTTGTAAGTGACCGAATGAGGTATCAGGACCCAGGTGAAGTAACAAGCTATTTTTATGAAAGAGATTTAACAATATCTGTGATTCAATAATGTGTAGGAAAAATGAGCAGAGTAAAGGTAGGTAAACCAGAAAAATAAGAAATCCTAGCCTACTCTAGGTACTTTGTCTCAGATTGACTCACCCGTTTTGGGTGAGGTATCCCCTCCTTCTGAGCAGCTTCACCAGCTCTGCTCCCTGGAAGTGAACCCCCTCCCACTTTGGGCAAGGCCTTTTAATCCTTCTTCCCAGGAACCACCCTCTACTCCTTTACTGGTATAGGTTTTTCCTTCAAATCCCCTGTTAACCAATCACAGGGTCCAGAGGGTACCTGGAAAATGTAGGCACTGTAGTCACTCTAATACAGCACTCTAATACAGGCTTTCCTGGAGCCACAGAGGCATTAATGATCCACCCTTGTTCCAATTTTGATACCTGCAGAAGCAATGCTCCCCCTAAACTGTGGAGTCTTGTGTGCAAAACTTCTCCTTGTGAGCTCCTAGCATTAAAGTTGTGAGTGAGTGATTTGGTTACTGCATAAATTAGTTGCTCTGGAGCCATCCTTCATGAGCTAAGAGAAAAATGTGTGAGCTGGAGGCTAAAAAACTGTGAGCTAGCTCACACTAACTTAGCTTAAAGGGAACACTGCTGCCCAGTAAAGTAAAGGAGCCAAGCAACAAAGCCAGACAAGTACCCAGAGACAGCTTGCTACAAGAGAGACTCCAAGGTGGTAATATGCTATCATGTGCCAGCAATGCTCTTCTACTATCTACACTGGGCAAACATGTTGGTTTCTGTGAGAGAGAATCAGTGAACACAAATGGGACATAAAAAACAAAAACAAAACAAAACATGGTATACAGAAACCAGTGGGGAAACATTTTACTTTTTCTGGACACACTATCGCAGATGTATAAGTCACCATTCTACAAAAACGAAATAAACACAACTTGAAAAGGGAATTTACAATGTTAATATACTGAATTAGAACTCATAAAGAAATTAAACACTAAATGTCATCCTGGCTTAAACAAGGACTTGGATTTCTTTACAGACTACAATCACTAATACTTCGTCAGGACTTACATTTTAGACATTATAGTTGGTTGTTCTTAACATATTTTATCAGACCAGACCTTGCTACCAATATCAGTTAATTTTCACTTAAACTCCAGACTACTGAAGAGAGCCGGTTTGGTGTAGTAGTAAGGAGTGTGGACTCTAATCTGGGAGAACCAGGTTTGATTCCCCACTCCTCCACATGCAGCTGCTGGTGTGATCTTGGGTCAGTCACAAGTTCTTTCAGAACTGCTCTTCCAAGAGCAGTTCTCAAAGAGCTCTCTGAGCCCCACCTACCTCACAGGGTGTCTGTTGTGGGGAGGGGAAGGGAAAGGAGATTGTAAACTGCTCTGAGACTCCTTCAGGTAGTGAAGGGCAGGGTATAAATCCAATCTCTTATTTTCTTCTACTTCTCCCTTAGTAGACTTCCTCACCTTGCATATCTTTTTGTAACTTTTCTGTTCTGGTCCCTTACACAAGGAATTTGCACTTGAAAGAGTCATGACGGAATTCTCATTCAGCCTCTCTGTCTCAACTCCTCCTTCCCCCCACTCTAGTAATATTCCCCTTAGGTAGAATTTCCAGGTAGATTTCCCTCCAGAAGTGAGCTGTGACTCACAAAAGCTCATAGTGAAATAAATATTTGTCTTCCAGGTGCCACTGGACTTTTATTTTGCTATAACAGACCAACACAACTTCCCTTTTCCAATTTTGACGGCCAGACTTGTAGGTATGCAGTTGTCACAATTTTCAGCTTGCCTCTTTTCTTCTTACATGTTACTGCTGAAGATAAGTATGTATGTGCCTTGATTAAACTGGAACAGAAAAAAAAGTCTTGGTTTGATCACACAGTTCCATCGACATTTCTTTTTGTGAATTGATTGTGAAAGAACTCTTGATGCAGTTTTGAAATCACATCAACATCTTATTAATGATGGGATTTAACCCATGTGCAGAGCCACTATAGCACAGCAGCTGCCTGGAAGGTAAAAAAGATACTTTGTAAAAAATAAAAATGATTTGCAGCCAATTGTGCATGCGCCAGCCCCAAAAATAATTATAGAAATTCTCAAAGTTAATGGAATTATGTGGAGCGCAATGTAGACACAGCAAATGTACAGAAGCATAATAAAACAGAATGGAAGAAATCCATTAATCAACCCCAAAAGAGCCAATTTTAAATCAAAGAAACATCTATTCAATATAGATTTTAAATTAAATTTACAGAAAATGGAAAATGCACAAAAACACCCAGTTTTGAGCATCACTTGTGAAAACTGACTAAAACTAACATTAATATTGGACTGTTTTCTACTTCTTTAATAGAAGAAGCAAATAAAGCAACCAAGGAAAAATTAGAGTTGAAAAGATTACCTTGAAAACCAAGTGACAGAAATAGCAAAAATGATGTTTTGAAGTCTCAGATTGCACTGAGAAAATAGGTTGAGTATTTGATTTTTCTCCTTGAACCTCTGACCTTTGTTATTCCTCTATGAAATCTTTTTATCCGTAAGAAAAGTGAACCAACACGACAAGTGCAAATGAGGTGAAAGTTCGCAGAGAATCAGACTGTATAAATGTGCTAGCGAGATGTAGATGCCTTCAGTGAGGTTGTGTCATGCACTTTAAGGGGAAAAAATGAAAAGGTCAACATGTACTGCAGACCACTTAATGGCCAGCTAACAAGGGGGGGGGGATTTAATGCTGGATTTATAGCTAAATTGTTTTTCAAATCAAGAACTGTCAACAAACAATGGCATAATGACTAATTAAATGAAAACCACACAATGACATAAATAATGCAATCCTAAGAAGAGTTATAACCTTATCAACCGATTGACTTGAATTATCTGGATCTATGTCTTTCTTTAATGGTCATCCAAATCAATGGGACTGGGACTATGCCAGGAAAATAAAGCAATCTTCATGCAAGGCATGAACACCACTCTTCTTAGGCTGACAGAGTCTAAATGGTAGGTAGGTTTCTAAATAGTGTTTATGTGGTGTTGCGAAGAGAAGCCACCTCGTTTTAAGATCAGGAAGAATGATGTTCAGGCTGTAGGAGCCAAGCCTCAGATATGGAGCTGTAAATATGGAAGGTGGATGTGGTGGCAGACAGCAAGAACAAAAGCACTATAGGGGAAGATAGCACTTAAGGCAAAAGAGAGGGGTGCAATGATGAATGAGTGTTTTGTTCTTTTTTGATTCTTTAATGTTCAAGGAGCCCAAATTCTTTTGGACCCAACTGTGCCTTCAAAATACTGAGTTCAGCTGTTCTGCCAAATTTTAGCTGACTCTTTTAATGCTTGTTTTGCTCCCGTCATTGTTAGTGATTTTCAGTTAACTAGACTGTAATGTCATCTGATGTGTAAATGGCATTAATGGTTGCATAGGTACTACGTCCTTTGCCATAAATCCTTGTGGAAATCCCAGATTGCCATTTACTTTCCTTTAAACTCAACATTTCCAAATTATGGAAATAATCCCTTCACTTATCTCCTTGTTTGCATCACTTGCAATCAATATCAGCCAATCATTTTGAAGTAACCAACAGTTCCAATTTATTGTATTGACCATGGCAATAAATTTTGCACATACTGAAACATGAAATTAGCAAAATTAACAGCATTAATTGACAAAATTACAAATATAATACAAGACTTTGTTGTTGTACAGTCGCACAGTTGAGTCCAACTCTTCGCGACCCCATGAACAAGTATTTGAGCTTCAGTTTCATTATCTGGCCTTCCAGGGAACAGTCAGGGTTGATTTCTTTGAGGATTGACTGATTTGTTCTTCTTGCAGTCCAAGGGACTCTCAAGAGTCTTCTCCAGCACCATAGTTCAAAAGAATCTATTCTTCGGCGCTCGGCCTTCCTTATAGTCCAACTCTCGCAGCCATACATGACTACTGGGAATACCATTGCTTTGACCATGCGGACTTTTGTTGGCAGGGTGATGTCTCTACTTTTTATCATGCTGTTTAGGTTCGCCATCGCTTTCCTCCCAAGGAGCAGGCGTCTTTTAATTTCATGGCTGCAGTCACAGTCTGCGGTGATCTGGGATCCCAGGAACGTGAAGTCTGTCACTACTTCCACGACTTCCCCTTCTATTTGCCAAGGAGTGATGGGGCCGGATGCCATGATCTTAGTTTTTTTGATGTTGAGCTTCAAGCCCACTTTTGCGCTCTCCTCTTTTACCCTGAGCAAGAGGCTCTTTAGGTCCTCTTCACTTTCTGCCATTAGAGTGGTATCGTCTGCATATCTGAGGTTGTTGATCTTTTCCCCAGCAATCTTAATTCCCGCTTGTGATTCATCCAGGCCAGCATTTCGCATGATGTACTCTGCATATATATTAAATAAGCAAGGTGACAATATACATCCTTGTCGTACTCCTTTTCCTATGCTGAACCAATCAGTTGTTCCGTATCCGGTTCTAACTGTCGCTTCTTGGCCCTTATACAGGTTTCTCAAGAGACATGTGAGGTGGTCTGGTACTCCCATCTCTTTAAGGACCTGCCATAGTTTGTTGTGATCCACACAGTCAAAGGCTTTAGCATAGTCAATGAAGCAGAAGTAGATGTTTTTCTGGTACTCTCTTGCTTTCTCCATAATCCAGCGAATGTTGGCAATTTGATCTCTAGTTCCTCTACCTCTTCGAAACCCAGCTTGTACTTCTGGTAGTTCTCTATCCACGTACTGTTGAAGCCTAGCTTGTAGGATCTTGAGCATGACCTTGCTAGCGTGTGATATGAGTGCAATTGTGTGATAGTTTGAACATTCTTTGGCATTGCCCTTCTTTGGGATCGGAATGTATACTGACCTTTTTCAATCCTGTGGCCACTGTTGCGTTTTCCAAATTTGCTGGCAAATTGAGTGCAGCACTTTAACAGCATCATCTTTTAAGACTTTGAATAGCTCAGCTGGAATACCATCACTTCCACTAGCTTTGTTGTTAGTAATGTTTTCTAAGGCCCATTTAACTTCACATTCCAGGATGTCTGGCTCGAGGTCAGTGATTATACCGTCGTGGTTGTCAAGGACATCGAGGTCTTTCTTGTATAGTTCTTTTGTGTATTCTTGTATTCTGTGTATACAAGGCTAAAACCATATAAAATCAACCCAGATTAAAAATCCAAAACAGTTTTGGCTATTATTATAGCGGTCATTCAGAATTACATACTTTGACTGAATAGAATCCAGATATTCCTTATAGCTCTTAATATGTTTCAAAAGGGAGCAAAAACTTTGACCACCCAGGGAATCCTGAGGACATTCTAGATTTTTCTTCCCATAAAACAGGACTCTAAAGTTAGTCCTAGCTTTCACAGAAGGGATACCAAGCTCAGCCCTCATTAATGCTATGAAAGAACACTTTGGCAACCTAAGAATCCATCTCATAAAATAATTTTGTATTATTTCCAATGAGTCCAGAATCTGCTCTCCCCAACCCAATGTTTTGATACCATAAAGTAAACTAGAAATCACCTTACTGCCTAACAGCTTGATAACTGGGTCAACCATACCACCTCCTTTGGAGAAGAAAAAATTCACTATCACCCCCCACTGTCTTCATGGCAGAGGACTTTAACAATGTTAAATGAGGCCGTCTTGAGAGGGTTTCTGAAAACATTATTCCTAGATATTTATATACACTACACAGTTTAATCTGAACACCCAAGATTCTCCATACTGATTTCCTAGGTCATTTCCTAAATACCATTAGAAGAAGAAGAAGAGATTGGATTTATACCCCACCCTTCACCACCCAAAAGAGTCTCAGAGCGGCTTACAAACTCCTTCCCCTTCCCCTCCCCACAACAGACACCCTGTGAGATAGGTGGGACTGAGAGAGCTCTTTTTCGAGAACAGCTGTGCCACAACTACGGCTCACCTAAAGTAATCCAGCAGCTGCAAGTGGAGGAGTACGGAATCAAACCCAGTTCTCCCAGAGAGAGAGAGTCCTCTTTTGGAGTATGCAAATAGCGGCCAGCTAAAAGTGCTGTTTGCATAGATTGAAATCGTAATGTTGTAAAGGTTAGAGTTGGAGATGTTGACTCAGTAGCTTGACCTGCGATGGTCCAATTTACAGAATTTATCCCAGGGAGCCACTTTGGATTTCAGGATTAGAGCATGATTGATCAATGCATCACTATCATATATCCAATCTCTAAAATCCCTAAAATGCATGTTCTCAGTTGATGCCCTAATCTGGGATGGTATGTTTTTGGATGATGGTATTGATAAAGTTAGAGCAGGTAAGGTCATTATCAAAGTGTGAGTTATCTGATTGATGGCTTATGGAGTTGGAGCTCTGATATATGATCTTTTCCCAATATTTTATAACCATCAAATGTGTCCGGGCCTTAAGAGAGGGAAGTCCCAATTCAGCCTTCATCAAAGAAGTGGGAGTATTTCTGGGCATGGCTAAAATTTGCCTTATAAATTGATTCCGGATTACCTCCAAGTTAGCCAAAATATCCTCCTTCCAACCCCAAACTTCAACTCCATATAAAAGATGAGGGATGACCTTGGTGTTAAATAATTTCACTGGCAGATCAATCAGGCATCCACCCTTTGTATGGAAAAAATGTAAAATTGATCCTACCATTCTTAAAGCTGAGGATTTTACTGATGCAGTGTGGTTTGTTCAGTTCAGAATCTCCATGACAGTTACTCCAAGATATTTAAATGCTCTGCATTGTTTGATAGGATTGTCGAAAATAGTCCAATGGGCAATTTTAGGCTTTTTCCTGAAGACCATTACTTTGGTCTTTGCATAGTTTATTTTCAGTGCTTCCTCGCTACAATATTTCCCTAACTGCTATAAAAGCCTTCTCAGGCCAATTTTAGTTAGCATAAAGGAGAATTGAGATTTTCTGTTGGCATAAAGGAGACTCCGCATAAAGGAGAATTGAGAATTTTTGTTGGACTAGTGATGGAGGGAAGAATTGTGGACCTGAGAGAGACTCTGTTATATCATTGATATACAAGTTGAATAATGATGGAAACCACAAGTATTGTTGTACAGATATACAAGAAGGGTGATAGAAAGGACCACCATAATTTTAGGCCAATTAGTTTGCTGTTGGACCTGACTAAATTATATAGTAAATATTTTAAAAACAAATTAGAGGACTGTGTTATCGAGAACCCACCCCCCGCAAATAGTGTTTTTAAAAGGGCATTCTACAATTGGACACTGTCAAACATTATATACTCTGGCTACTGATGCTCTTAGAGAACCAATGAAAGCACTACATGTGGCCTTTAATCAATATGGATATTGGTACCCTGTCTGACCTGGAACACTCCTCCATTTAAGTGCATCAGCAGCACTATCCTGTTCACAGCTGATCACTGTTTTCAGATATAAAGGCAGGAAGAAATTTGCATTACTACAATCAGAGATTTGACCCCTAGCCCCAGTGATCATTGGAAAACAAAAGTCTGACACCACATTGAATTAGTTCAAATAAATGGTTAGTGTAGTATCTCCTTAGGGGCAATCTAAGAGCCAGTTTGGTGTAGTGGTTAAGTGTGTGGACTCTAATCTGGGAGAACTGGGTTTGATTCCCCACTTCTCCACTTGCAGCTTCTGGATGACCTTGGGCAAGCCATAGTTCTGACAAGAGCTGTCCTTGAAAGGGCAGTTCTTGAAAGAGCTCTCTCAGCCCCACCTACCTCACAGGGTGTCTGATGTGGGGAGGGGAAGGGAAAGGATTTTCAACCTGCTCTGAGACTCCTAGTGAAGGGTGGGGTATAAATCCAAGC